>NC_057799.1:197764579-197778520 GCF_018294505.1 Triticum aestivum
CTGGGCCCCGGCGGGGCGGCGCGCGGCGGCGCGAGGAAGTGGGCGCGGCGGCTCGGCGAATTAGGAGCTGACACGTGGCGGCGGTGAGGGTGGCAGACACGTCCGTCGGTGGGAATAAGTGTCCGGCGGCGGCGGGGAAGAAATCTAGGTTTTGGACTGCGAGATTTGGACGGGGTGCACATATTTATAGCTAGGAGGAGGTAGGAGTGTCCAAATGGAGTGCGGTTTTCAGCCACGCGATCATGATCCGACGAAGGAGAGCATGGAGGGGGTGTAGGTGGGTTATTGGGCTGTTTTGGAGGGGTGTTGGGCTGCAACACACAAGAGGCCTTTGCGGTTACCCGGTTAACCGTTGGAGCATCAAACGGCCTCCAAATGGAATGAAACTTGACAGGTGGTCTACCGGTGGTGTACCAAGGCCACTTGGCAAACCTCGGTCCATTCCGAGAATGTTTAACACCCGCTCACGAAAAGAGATAAGAGGGGTGTGCCGGTGCATGTGGGAGTGTCGGATTGCAAAACGGACAACGGGGAAAATGCCCGGATGCATGAGACGAACACGTATGCAAATGCGATGCACATGATGACATGATATGAAATGCATGACAAGAACAAAATGCAAAATGAAGACAAAAACCCAACCACGGAGGGAATATCATAACACATAGCCGAAAATGGCAAGAGTTGGAGTTACAAATATGGAAAGTCACATCCGGGGTGTTACAACACTCCACCACTACGAGAGGATCTCGTCCCGAGATCTAGGACTGAAAGAACTCCGGATATTCGGAATGGAGGTGATCCTCGCGCTCCCAGGTGGCTTCTCTGTCGGAATGGTGTGACCACTTCACTTTCAGGAATTTGATTGACTTGTTGCGAGTCTTGCGCTTAGTTTCTTCCAGAACAGCAACGGGGTGCTCATGATAAGACAAATCTTCTTGGAGGTCAATCTCTTCGAAGTTGATAGTACGCTCAGGAGTCTTGAAGCACTTGCGAAGCTGTGTCACGTGAAACACATCGTGCACGTTTGCGAAGTTGTCACGACCGGTTTTTCAATAAAATATTTATTGAGAGACCAATCCCTTTTACGGACCAGTAAAGAAGAATTCCTTCTCACTGGTAGACAATATCTTGGTCACAGAAGAAAAATACCAGGAGTACTGAATATAATACAAGGTTGAGCGGGGACTGCTCAACAATTTATTACATGAATGCCGATAAAACATAACGGCGGATAGGGTGGCATAACTACTAACTCACGATAACAACGATGGTGGAAATATCACCGCGAAGTGGGTGATATGACTCCTGAAAACTACAGCTCTTCGAGCGTCGGAGTGAGGCTCGAGGAGACTTATTGCGGGTGGCGGAAGCGTATATAATACAAGTGACCAATATCCGGGATCGCACAGGACTGACTGGGACTCCTCTAGGCGTCGGACGCACTATCAAATTCTTCATCCAAGAGATCGCCTTCGTCAACATCTGGCCAAATCAACAAGCCAGGTGAGTACTATGAAAGTACTCGCAAGACAGTTTGGACATAAGATATAACAAATGTAAACATGAAGCGTAAGGATGGAATAACAAGTGCGTTCAGACATAGAGACAATAATGCATGGGAAAATAACAGAGAAGTCGGGCGGTAGTCCTCCCGAAATCCCAAAGTAAATACTGGGTGCCAAACGAGGGTCTGAATGACTCCTCGAGAGGAAACTGCAAGAATAGTAATACTAGTGCCAAACGAGGGTCTGAATGACTCCTCAAGAGGAAACTGCAAGGATAATAATGCCACAGTCGGGCGTCGGGGCGACACCACATAAAGGGCTTATAACAGAAAATGAAGGCAGTGCGTGCCACAGTCGGACGTCTGAGCGACATCACATACAGGGCTTATATTGAAAGTAAGAGACAAACATGCCACAGTCGGACGTCTGAGCGACATCACATAAAGGGCTTATTTTCGTAACTTAGTAGCTCATGAATTTTTAAATCATATCACAAGAATAATCAGACATGAGATAAACAACAGGGTTAGTCCATCCACAGGAGTAACGTTCCGCCAAGTCTACTACTCAAGCTTACTTACCGGAACGAAGGATATACCACGAGGTTACGACATAGACATGGATACGCTGATCACGATACTTGACTATGGATACGATGACTCGGAAGGATTTGACTCTGCAGAGTTTGTACTTTAACCACAGCCAACGGATTTCAGTAGTCACGGGGACTAGTTCCGTTTACGGTGTTTTGGAAGAAACACGTCTAACCAGTACACACCCATTCAACATTCCGAAGCCAGGGATCACCCTCGGCAACGTTCAAGAAAAACCTTGAGACGGGGAGGCTACAACCTCGCGTAGCATGGGATCAAATTTCTATACGCGCGCTCTAAGGGGTGCCCCCCTCTCGGTCCCAACCGGAAACACCCATGCCCCCTGACCGGATGACTGGATTTAATCCAGGGCCATGGAACCATCATCCCGGCCCCTCTGTTTGGTGTGTACACGGAAAGAGGTTACCAACTTACTAAACCGCATTCTGGCAGAAAACATGTGGTAGCACGGAAGGTGGAAGAACGATAACGTGACTCCGTCCACGTTAACGTCGGAATTTGTCGGATGACGCAAGGCTGGTATGCTACAACAGTACCACCTTGCTACCCTTCATGTCACCACATGATTAGGCCATCTCTCACCAGAGATCATCGCAACTTTGGAACATGCGGGTAGTTGCTTCACAAGCAACGAGGTACTCCCTGATACTCATATGCCACGCACAACCTCTCACGCAAAAATGCAAAAACACCTATCATATCAAAGGTTCAAACATGCTTGCCTGGTTCGGGGAAGTTGGAGTCTAGCTCGGCGAAGTTCGCGGCTCCGTCACCTCTTCCGGAACCTACGGCATAACGAAAACGGGCACTAACGTGAAAACCAACGCGTGCATAAAAACTTCTCCAAATTTTTTCCAAATAAATACTATAAAAAACTAGACAAAAATACAAGACTGACAAAAAAAGAATCACTCAAAAATCACCTTTTATTAGAAAGTTATAAAGGTTTCTGTCCAGGGACTCATCTGTAATGAAACAGAAAAGTTCCAGGGGTTTAACTGAGAAAACAGAAAACGCTTCGGAAAGAAACGCGCCAGCTCAAAAGGAAGACGTATTTGCCCGAAGGCGCCAACAGAAAATGTTTCGAGGGAGAGGAGAATAGAGGCTGATAGGGGGGGTCCACATGTCAGGTTTAAAAAGCTCGCCGGCGCCCGAAGACTGCGATGGTCGCCGGCGTCGAACCACGGCGAGATAGGGAGATCGGAGTGTACCAAGAGCTTCAGCGTGTCCTTCCGCGTCGGTGGGTGGTGGTCTCGACCGTCGGAGAGCACCGCGTCGACGGTGACACTTTCTCCGGCGGACGGCGGCTCGGGCGATGGTGGAGAACTTCGGTGGGTGCTGCAAACCTCGAATTGAAGCGCGGGTCAGAAAGAGGGATGCACTAGAGAGCTACTGGCAAGAGATGGGAGGCAGAGGTCCACGCACGGGAGCGAATCGAGCTGGATCCCGTGGCGGGTCGCGGCGGCCGGAGCTGGGGAAGAAAGCTCCCTCGGGGCTCTTCCAGTGGCTTGGCGCGGTCTAGGTGGAGTGCAGAGATGGTGTGGGTTCGAGTTGAAGCTCGGGGCCTCTATTTATAGGCGGATCGAGGGGGTGGCCGTGAACGGGGTTGCTCCGGCGAGCGACTACGGCGAGGCAGTGGTTGAGCAGGGGGTTTGAGTGGCCAGGCAGCATCAGTGAGGTGTACTGGTGCCGTTCCCCCGCTAATCCTGGTCGGTCTTGGCGTAATGGCGCTGGTCCACGGTGGGGTGGCCGCACGGGCTCGACGGCGGCAGAGAGCGCGCTCCGCGCCCAGCAGTTCACGACGAGAGTGGCAGCGCGTTCTGGGGAGTGGGCGGCCACGCGGCGATCTCCGGTGGCTTGGGCGGTGCTGGGTGGCGCCGTCTGCGCCGCGCCTCTCTCTGGCGGCCGCAAAGCCGCCACTGGCGTCGGTCACGGGGCGGCGCACCTCCTCCAGCTCGTCGCCGACGCCCGCAAGCGTCCAGGCGTTCGTGCGGTGCAGGGACAAGGGGGAGGAGACGGGGAGCAAGGTGCCAACGCGGTTACTGGCGAGATCGAGGAGATGTTCTGAAGAAAACGACAGCAGCTTCTGAACTGCACTCTGAATTTACTGAACTTGACATTGACAATGCCCTGCAGGTGTTCGACAGAATGATTTGGCAAGCAGAAAAACTTTTCCTGGAGCTGGGACTTGGTGAGGTGACCTCTCAATGCACCCAGAGGCTGCCTGATTTTTCTCAGAATTTATGCAGAAGGATTTGAATGAATTTCACCAAATTTGACAAATCTGGTCCAAACTTGCAGCAAGTATAGTTTGAAAAATTTGAACTGAAGACCAGTGGATCTTCATGGATCTTGGTTGAGGGTTCAAAGGACTAGGAAGGGAAAAAGGTTTGGGGGCAAAAATCAAAACAGAAAAGGTAGCTCCTTTGTAAATCTCCAAGGGCTAGAATAGGAGACAGAAATTGTTTTGATAAGATTTAAATGGAAAAATAATCATATGGGGAGGTTCAACTTGCTGGATTTGAAGTAAGTCATGATCCAAAGGTGAGGAGAGGTTTAAGGGAGGTAATTTACCCTTGGGCCATGGCAAGAGGAATTTTTGAAAGTGGCAAAGGATCTTTCCAAAAGCTCTAGGGCCTTTTTCAAAGAAATTTTCAAAAGGCATTTTTCCAAGGGAAAAACATTTTGGTTTGGGTCCAAAATAAAGAGGTAAACCCTCAAGACCAAAATCAAGTTTTGAGTGAAACCAAAAATGAAGTACTAGTCACAAAAGAAAATATGTTGAGAGGGAAAGTTCTTTTAGAAGAAAAATTCAAATCACTTCCCTCAAAACAAGAAAAAGTTTTGAAAAAGCCAAATAAAATTTTGGGTGTCACAGAAGTTGGACGGAAGCTCAAGTTGGTAGGCGAGGTCGCCTCTTTTGCCAATGATCTTGAAGGGCCCGACGTATCTAGGGGCAAGCTTCCCTTTGATACCGAAGCGATGAGTGCCTTTCATTGGAGAGACGCGGAGGTAGACATGGTCTCCGATCTCGAAAGCCAAGTCAC
This sequence comes from Triticum aestivum, assembly GCF_018294505.1. Taxonomy (NCBI): domain Eukaryota; kingdom Viridiplantae; phylum Streptophyta; class Magnoliopsida; order Poales; family Poaceae; genus Triticum; species Triticum aestivum. The sequence goes on from NC_057799.1 coordinate 197,769,749, forward strand.
GGTGCTTGCTATCATAGTAACTCTTTTGACGCGATTGCGCGGCTTTGAGATTTTCACGGATGACTACACACATTTCTTCAGCCTCTGTGATTAAGTCGTTGCCAAGTAGTTGGCGTTCACCAGTCTCTGACCAATTGAGAGGAGTACGGCACTTTCTGCCATGGAGAATCTCGAATGGGGCCTTGCCCGCACTTGCTTGGAAGCTGTTGTTGTAGGAGAACTCGGCATATGGAAGACAATCTTCCCACTTCATGCCAAAGGAAATGACACAAGCCCTGAGCATATCTTCAAGGATTTGATTGACTCGCTCGACTTGGCCACTAGTTTGAGGATGGAAAGCTGTGCTGAAGCGAATGTTGGTGCCCATGGCCTTCTGGAAGGATTCCCAGAACTTAGAAGTGAAGATGCTTCCACGATCTGAAGATATCAATTGTGGAATGCCGTGCAAGGAGAAAATCCTGGAGGTGTATAGCTCTGCCAACTAAGATGCTGTGATAGATTCTCTGATAGGAAGAAAATGAGCCACTTTAGTAAGCTTGTCGATGACAACGAAGATAGCATCATTTCCACGCTTGGACTTAGGAAATCCAGTCACGAAGTCCATTTCGATATGATCAAACTTCCATTCTGGAATAGCAAGAGGTTGGAGGAGACCAGCTGGTCGTTGGTGTTCTGCTTTCACCCTTCGACAGACATCACATTCATTCATGAATTGTGCGATTTCCCGCTTCATTCGAGTCCACCAATACGACTGCTTGAGGTCATGGTACATCTTCGTACTTCCAGGATGAATGGAAAGAAGAGAATTGTGCGCTTCATTCATTATGACCTTTCTTAGATCACCTTTGGGAACCACAATCCGGTCCTCGAAGAATAAAGTGTCTCTGTCATCAATGCGATAGCACTTGTATTTGGAAATGCCCTTGTCAATACCACGTTTCACCTTCTTCACCATGGTATCCAGGAGTTGTGCCTCACGAATTTGATCTTCCAAAGTAGGAGATACTAGGAGGTTGCCAAGAAAGCCTTGAGGAACAACTTGGAGATTCAGTTTGCGGAAAGCTTCGCAAAGGTCCGGTTGGAGGGGCTTGAGGATTAAGTTGCTGCAATAAGCCTTCCTGCTCAAAGCATCTGCAATGACATTGGCCTTGCCTGGAGTATATTCAATACTCGGATTGTACTCTTGAATCATTTTGACCCATCGAGTTTGCCTGAGGTTGAGGTTGGGCTGAGTGAAGATGTACTTGAGACTCTTGTGAACGGTGAATATGTCCACTTTCCTTCCCAACAAGAGATGTCTCCATGTTATTTATGCATGGACAACTGCCGCCAACTCAAGATCGTGAGTGGGATAGTTCTTTTCGTTGGGCTTCAACTGACAAGATGTATAGGCCACAACTTTCTTCTCTTGCATTAACACAGCACCGAGACCTTGAAGAGAAGCATCACAGAAGACTTCGAATTGCTTGGATTCGTCAGGAGGAGTTAAGACAAGAGCTGTGACAAGTTTCTCTTTGAGAGTGTTGAAAGCAACGTCACACTCAGGAGTCCAGACATACTTCACATGCTTCTGGAGGAGGTTGGAAAGAGGCTTTGCAATCTTAAAGAAATTCTCAACGAATCTTCGGCAATAGCTTGCAAGTCCAAGAAAACTGCGAAGCTGCTTGACATTCTGAGGAGGTTCCCAATTCACAACTGCAAACTCCTTCTCGGGATTAATAGCGAAGCCCTTGGCCGAGATGATATGACCAAGGTAAAGAACTTCGTCAAGCCAAAACTCACATTTGGAAAACTTCGCATAGAATTGATACTGTCTGAGCTTGTCGAGCACCAATCGCAAATGTTTGGCATGATCCTTCTTATTCTTGGAGAAGACCAAGATATCATCGAGATACACCAAGATGAATTCATTGGTGTAGGGGTTGAAGATGAAGTTCATCATTCGAGAGAATGTTGGAGGAGCATTGACAAGGCCGAAAGACATGACAGTATATTCATAAGAACCAAAACTTGTTCTGAATGCTGTCTTGGGAATATCTTGTTCGCGAATGCGAATCTGATGATAACTCATACGAAGGTCAAGCTTGGAGAATACTTTAGCACCTTTAGGTTGCTTGAATAGCTCATTGATGTTGGGAAGTGGATACTTGTTCTTTATTGTCTTCTTGTTCAATGGGCGGTAGTCGACACAAAGTCGGTCCGTGCCATCCTTCTTCTGGACAAAAAGAACACCACAACCCCATGGAGATGAACTCGGTCTGATCGGACCCAGATGCTCTTGTTCATCGAGCTGTTTCTTCAATTCTTTCAGCTCCTTGGGTCCAAGCTTATATGGACGCTTGCAAACGGGTTCCGTGCCAGGCTCAAGATCGATAACGAACTCGACTGGCCGGTGAGGAGGCATACCCGGAAGCTCTTCTGGAAAGACATCTTGGTACTCACAAACGACTGGAATCTGAGGGATTGCGTCTAGCTCGCCCTTCTCATTGAGAGAGAATAACCGAATGGTCTCATCACGAGCGGCATAGATGATCACATCCTCGGAAGAGTGTGTCAATTGAATTTCCCTAGCAGTACAATCAAGTTGAGCCTTGTGCTTAGAAAGCCAGTCCATGCTGAGAATTAGATCAATATCCGAGTCACCAAGGACAATTGGAGAAGACAGAAATTTATAGTTGCCCATCTTGACAGAGACATCCCGAACCAAGGAGCTTGCGTTCATGAATTTACCCGGAGAGACAACTGATAACGGTCTAGGCAAATCTTCAAAAACCAACTCATGTTTAGATGCAAAAGGTCTTGAGATGAAACTAAGCGATGCACCAGTATCAAATAAAACTTTTGCAGGAATATCATTAACTGAGAGATTACCCATTATCACATCAGTAGATTCCTCCGCTTAAGCTGCATTCATCATGTTCACCTTTGCAGATCTGGGATTATGCTTGACCACTGCATTGCTGGAAGATCTCACAGGAGGAGGAGGCGGAAGGCGCCTTTGGTTGAAGCACTTGTTAGCATAGTGACCTTTCTGCTGACATTTGTTGCAAGTCACCTCTGAGAGCTGACGATGATAAGGAGCATTTGGCCTTGGAGCTTGATTCTGAGACTTGTTCTGATAGCCAGGGTTGGGTGGGTGGGAAGATCCATGGCCACCTTTGTTCTTCTGCTGGAAAGGCTGACAAAACGGAGGAGGAGGAGGCAACCAGAACTTCTGTTGCTTAGCTGCCACTAGTGAGGAAGAAGAAGACTGAACTGCGTCCCTGACTCTCTTCTTAGAAGCCTCACACTTGAGCTGAGCAGCTTCTTGCTTCAGTGCCATGTTGTAGAATTCATCATACTTGGTTGGCTCAAAAAGCACGAGAGATAATTGCAGGTCTTCTCTGAGGCCACCTCTGAATTGATAAATCATGCTCTTTTCATCAGGGACGTCTTTCTTAGCGAAGCGAGCGAGTTTCTGAAACTGAGTGTTGTATTGATACACGGACATGATGCCTTGCTTGAGATTGCGGAACTCCTCACGCTTGCTCTCAACAACACTTTGTGGAATGTGGTGAGCTTTGAAGTCTCGGCGGAAATCATCCCAGGTAATCACACGACCTCCTCTGGAATCTTTGTATTGTTGATACCACTCGGCAGCTTGATCCTTGAGTTGAAAAGAGGCAAACTTGACAAAGTCCTCAGGCCTGACATTGCTACATTCAAAATGCTTGTTGATGTCCATGAGCCAATCATCGGCGTCTGTGGCCTCGGCACAGTAGCTGAAAGACTTCGGCTGATTTGCAAGGAACTGGTTGAGGGTAGCGAAGTGAGGCTGATTGTTGCCTTGGCCTTGATTTCCTTGGTTGCCTTGCCCTTGGGTGCGCTCTTGCAAGAGTTGCAAAATCATCTGGGCATTGGCATTGGTGGCTGCCATGACAGCTTGCCATGCCTCCGGAGGCGGAGGAGGTGGCGGAGGGTTTGCCTGACTCCCATCATTGCGTTCCGGATTCTGACGCGTTGCCGGAGCCATCCTGAAGAGGGTGACATCCGTTAGCATCTTGATAGACAGATAGGCAAGTTGAATCAACGGATAGAAATTGCAACATATAGTCTTCACAATAAACATTCGAACGAGGATGAACGAATGAATTCCATAGTAAATCATCACACTTCCATAAGTTGAGAAGCCACTTAGAAAAAGGTATGGAATCAACATTTGACTTTGAAGCAACTCGAATACCACAACTCAAAACAAAACAAAGGATTGACTTGCAGAATAAGCCGGAACAAACATATGATAGAGATTTCGTCCGAAGTTTTCGTGGTGGGGCCCACACGGGCTCGATCGTACAGCACCATCATGTACAAGGCAGTGCACATGACATACGAAGCGTCCCCAAGTCAGCATAGCCAAGGACTCTTTAAGACACTACGAGACCATTGTAAAACCAACCGTGGATAGGCGGACCACTAGACGTCGAACCCCAATCTCATATCATGCATCTGTCGGAAAGATATCCTAGGAGCTACTTGAATTCCCACTTATAAACTCCCAAAACTTTCTGGTTATGCAATCAGGTGTTGGGGATACACGGGACGCAATATATCTCACCCAAACTAGCAATACCTAGATCTAGTTGTATCCATCCTTCAACACATAACCAAGAAACCTTCGGAAATCATTTACCTCAACCTTCGAAAAGCATCCGTTATACGAGTTATGGAAATACTCCTGAACTCCCGCCCCAGTACTGGGTGGCGTCGAGGTGATCTCACCAACAACTGCATAAAAGAGATTTTCGATGTCGGCGAAACTCAGGTATTCCAGAACTGCAATGATAAAATTGTGACGACAACACCTCGGAGCTCAACTCCCCGGGACACTGTCGCAACCCCTAAATGTCAGGAGGCACCAAGAACAATGTTCTCGTCACAAAACCATCGGAACGATTCCAAGATACCCGTGTGATCCTAAATTTTTTTTTAGTGAAATTTGTGGAGAGGGAATTCAAAACTTCTACGTCAGGGGGCCTCACCAGAGCGACGAAGGGATTGAGTAGTAAAAAGAATCCTACTCTCCGATATATATAATCCCGAGACACAAAACATTTTTTCTAGACTCAACAACGCCAGCGATTCGATCAAGTAGGGGGCTCCTAAGTCGGGGATGGCTCTGATTACCAACTTGTAACGCCTACGATGCGGCTATATCTCCCACGTGTCGGGGCACGACTTAGAGGCATAACCGCATTGTAGGTTTTGTCGCAAGAAGGGTCATCTTCACACAATCCCATGTAATGAACAAGAATGGGATAAAGAGAGTTGGCTTACAATCGCCACTTCACACAATACATAAATAAAATCATACATCATCCAAAATACACACATAGACCGACTACGGTCAAATCCAAATGAAAAGAAGATAACCCCAAATGCTAGATCCCCGATCGTCCCAACTGGGCTCCACTACTGATCATCAGGAAATGAAACATAGTAACGACCACGGTCCTCATCGAACTCCCACTTGAGCTCGGTTGCGTCACCTGCATAGGTATCCTCGGCACCTGCAACTGTTTTGGTAGAATCTGTGAGTCACGAGGACTCAGCAATCTCACACCCGCGAGATCGAGACTATTTAAGCTTGTGGGTAGGTAAGGGGTAATATGGTGGAGCTGCGGCAAGCACTAAGCATTTATGGTGGCTAACATACGCAAAAGAGAGCGAGAAGAGAAGCAATGCATCGGTCGAGAAGCTAAAAATGATCAAGAAGTGATCCTAAAACTACTTACGTTCATACATAACCCAGGCTGTGTTCACTTCCCGGACTCCGCCGAAAAGAGACCATCACGGCTACACACGCGGTTGATGCATTTTAATTAAGTCAAGTGTCAAGTTCTCTACAACCGGACATTAACAAATTCCCATCTGCCACATAACTGCGGGCACGGCTTTCAAAAGATAATACCCTACAGGGGTGTCCCAACTTAGCCCATCACAAGCTCTCACGGTCAACGAAGGATATTCCTTCTCCCAGGAAGACCCGATCAGACTCAGAATCCCGGTTACAAGACATTTCGACAATGGTAAAAGAAGACCAGCAAAGCCGCCCGAATGTGCCGACAAATCCCGATAGGAGCTGCACATATCTCGTTCTCAGGGCACACCGGATGAGCCAGACGTCGGGTTGGCATAGACCCTGGTTGCCCAGGAGGCGCTGGACATCGCTCGGTTTGGACCAGCACTCGAAGGAGCACTGGCCCGGGGGTTAAAATAAAGATGACCCTCGGGCTCGCGAAAACCCAGGGGAAAAGGCTTAGGTAGGCAAATGTAAAACCAAGGTTGGGCCTTCCTGGGGGAGTTTTATTCAAGGCGAACTGTCAGGGGGGTCCCATAAATCACCCAACCGCGTAAGGAACGCAAAATCAAGGAACATAACACCGGTATGACGAAAACTAGGGCGGCAAGAGTGGAACAAAACACCAGGCATAAGGCCGAGCCTTCCACCCTTTACCAAATATATAGATGCATTAATTAAATAAGAGATATTGTGATATGCCAAAATATCCATGTTCCAACATGGAACCAACTTCATCTTCACCTGCAACTAGCAACGCTATAAGAAGGGCTGAGTAAAAGCGGTAACTTAGCCAAACAACGGTTTGCTAGGAAAGGATGGTTAGAGGCTTGACATGGCAATATGGGAGGCATGATATCAAGTGGTAGGTAGTGCAAGCATAGAGATAGAGCGAACAACTAGCAAAGCAAAGATAGAAGTGATTTCGAGGGTATGGTCATCTTGCCTGCAAGGTTCTCAGAGTTGTCGAAAGCTTGATCCTCGTAAGCGTTCTCAACAGGTTCCTTGTAACTGTTATCGTCTCCCGGCTCTACCCAAAGCAAGATCACAAGCCAAGGACCAACAATCAATCACGGGAAATGCACAAGCAACATGATGCAATACACGACATGATATGCGAGATGTGATATGCAATGCATATGCGTGCTCCGGAAGGGAAAAGATGAACAAAGCATCAACTTGGCAAACCAAGTATGTCGCTGGAAAGATGAGATGATTTCAGTTGAAACCAATATAAGGAACACCGGAATCGGATGCACGGTTTGCAGATGACAAGCAAAATAAGGATGGCAAAATTCTGCGATTAACAACACGATGCCACTTAGAATGCAACAAGAAACTAAGCTACTACACTCCAACATAACAACAAAGCATATGACAGTGATTTACTCAAGATGCTTGACAAAACATGAACAATGAGCTACGACTAAATCGCACCAGAACAGGTTCAAACAAGCATGGCAAAAGTGCAAAAGATATCAGCTTCCCAGACTTTGTGAAAATACTAACATGCCAGAAATAACATCAGGAAGCCATGTTTAGAGCAAGCAAATAGCATGCTAAAGGAACATATCATAGAAAATCAAGGCATGGCATGAATCTACTAAATGGATAGAACAAAAGTCTCTTACTGATTATGAGCCAAAAAGGCACAGAAGATATAATGGCACCCATATAAACATAGCAAGTTTTATTACCAGATTCAGACTTAGCAGAAAACAGAGCATGGCATTAACAGAATTATGAAGGCATCTTTGCGAGCTCGATTCACTCATCACAAAGCATTGCAAGACAAGATAAGCATAGAATCAGCACGAAGACATGTTCATGAAACTAACCATGGCACGAACAAGCTCATAGCAAGCAAGGATCAACTACAACAACCTTGGCAATATTGATTAACATGTAAACAGTCTGCCAGGAGCAATTTATAGCAAAAGTAGAGCAAGATTGAGACATGCTAAGGCACTCCATAATTGCAAACAGGGGCATGGATGGATAGACCACATCTATATGTCCAAAACATTCATACTGAACATACTCAAAAGAAGCATGGATCTCACTGTAGCAACATGGATACATGGCATCAAAAATAACAGCAGGAAAAGGACAGGATCTACCCTGAAAACAGCAACACCACGAAGCCTAGTTTGCATGCTTGTGCTAGTCACCACATAGATCAACAAAATACATGGCAAGCACCTCTGTAAAGATGGCATGACATAGATCAAAACACATGTAGAACTCATTCTCATAATATGCACACATCAAATGCAACAAAATGACAAAACATCATAATCTGATAAGTAACAGCAGCAAACATCATATAGCACTTTTCCAATGATGATTTAGGCATCAAGATGAACTCAAACAAGCATGTAACAATGGAACAAAATGAAGAGCATCTCATGGTGAACATCTTGACATATTACACGCACAAATCGGAGCATCGAGCATGGAGATATGATGTGATGAACATGGCATGAAAATAACAGGGCGCTCCGGGACTTGGTGGAAATTTCACCTCGCGGATCTGGATCTAGAGTTCACCCGGCACGGATTCCGAGGTGAGGCGGATCTCGCCGGAGACGAGAGGCGCGGCGGCCGGAGTTGGACGGGGAAGGTGAAGTAAATATGCCCTAGAGGCAATAATAAAGTTATTATTTATTTCCTTATATCATGATAAATGTTTATTATTCATGCTAGAATTGTATTAACCGGAAACTTGATACATGTGTGAATACATAGACAAACAGAGTGTCACTAGTATGCCTCTACTTGACTAGCTCGTTGATCAAAGATGGTTATGTTTCCTAGCCATAGACATGAGTTGTCATTTGATTAACGGGATCACATCATTAGGAGAATGATGTGATTGACTTGACCCATTCCATTAGCTTAGCACTCGATCGTTTAGTATGTTGCTATTGCTTTCT
>NC_057799.1:197779126-197834047 GCF_018294505.1 Triticum aestivum
TGGGCGCGGCGGCTCGGCGAATCAGGAGCTAACACGTGCGGCGGTGAGGGCGGCGGACACATCCGTCGGTGGGAATAAGTGTCCGACGGCGGTGGGGAAGAAATCTAGGGTTTGGACTACGAGATTTGGACGGGGTGCACATATTTATAGCTAGGAGGAGGTAGGAATGTCCAAATGGAGTGTGGTTTTTGGCCACGCGATCGTGATCCGACGAAGGAGAGCATGGAGGGGGTTTAGGTGGGTTATTGGGCTGTTTTGGAGGGGTGTTGGTCTGCAACACACAAGAGGCCTTTGCGGTTACCCGGTTAACCGTTGGAGCATCAAACGGCCTCCAAATGGAACGAAACTTGACAGGTGGTCTACCGGTGGTGTACCAAGGCCACTTGGCAAACTTCGATCCATTCCGAGAATGTTTAACACCTGCTCACGAAAAGAGACAAGAGGGGTGCGCCGGTGCATGTGGGAGTGTCGGATTGCAAAACGGACAACGGGGAAAATATTCGGATGCATGAGACGAACACGTATGCAAATGCGATGCACATGATGAAATGATATGAAATGCATGACAAGAACAAAATGCAAAATGAAGACAAAAACCCAACCACGGAAGGAATATCATAGCACATAGCCGAAAATGGCAAGAGTTGGAGTTACAAATATGGAAAGTCACATCCGGGGTGTTACATTGGCTCACGCTCATGTATTGCGTGAAAGTTGAAAAAAGTTTGAGAATACTAAAGTATGAAACAATTGCTTGGCTTGTCATCGGAGTTGTGCATGATGAGAGCATTTTGTGTGACGAAGATGGAGCATGGCCAAAGTATACAATTTTGTAGGGATGAGCTTTCTTTGGCCATGTTATTTTGATAAGACATAATTGCTTGGTTAGTATGCTTGAAGTATTATTATTTTTATGTCAATATTAAACTTTCGTCTTGAATCTTGTGGATCTGAATATTCTTGCCACAATAAAGAAGATTACATTGATAATTATGTTAGGTAGCATTCCACATCAAAAATTCCGTTTTTATCATTTACCTACTCGAGGATGAGCAGGAATTAAGCTTGGGGATGCTTGATACGTCTCCAACGTATCAATAATTTTTTATTGTTCCATGCTATTATATTATCCATCTAGGATGTTTTATATGCATTTATATGCTATTTTATATGATTTTTGGGACTAACCTATTAACCTAGAGCCCAGTGCCAGTTTCTGTTTTTTCCTTGTTTTTGAGTATCGCAGAAAAGGAAAACCAAACGGAGTCCAATTGACCTGAAACTTCACGGAACTTATTTTTGGACCAGAAGAAGACCATGGAGTAAAGAGTTGGGCCAGAAGGGTCCCGGGCTGCCCATGAGGGTGGGGGGCGCGCCTCCCTACCTCGTGGACAGCCCGGAGACACCCCCTGACTTGTTCTCGATGCCAAAACCTCTTATATATACAGAAACCCCCAGAACATAACCTAGATCGGGAGTTCCGCCGCCGCAAGCCTCTGTAGCCACCAAAAACCAATCGGGACCCTGTTTCGGCACCCTGCCGGAGGGGGGATCCATCACTGGTGGCCATCTTCATCATCCCGTCGCTCTCCATGACGAGGAGGGAGTAGTTCACCCTCAGGGGTGAGGGTATGTACTAGTAGCTATGTGTTTGATCTCTCTCTCTCATGTTCTTGAGGTGGTACGATCTTGATGTATCGCGAGCTTTGCTATTGTAGTTGGATCTTATGATGTTTCTCCCCCTCTACTCTCTTGTGACAGATTGAGTTTTCCCTTTGAAGTTATCTTATTGGATTGAGTCTTTAAGGATTTGAGAACACTTGATGTATGTCTTGCATGTGCTTATCTGTGGTGACAATGGGATATCACGTGATCTACTTGATGTATGTTTTGGTGATCAACTTGCGGGTTCTGTGACCTCGTGAACTTATGCATAGGGGTTGGCACACGTTTTCGTCTTAACTCTCTGGTAGAAACTTTGGGGCACTCTTTGAAGTACTTTGTGTTGGTTTGAATAGATGAATCTGAGATTGTGTGATGCATATCGTATAATTATACCCATGGATACTTGACGTGACATTGGAGTATCTAGGTGACATTAGGGTGTTGGTTGATTTGTGTCTTAAGGTGTTATTCTATTATGAACTCTAGGATAGATCGAACGGAAAGAATAGCTTCGTGTTATTTTACTACGTACTCTTGAATAGATCGACCAGAAAGGATAACTTTGAGGTTGTTTCGTACCCTACCATAATCTCTTCGTTTGTTCTCCGCTATTAGTGACTTTGGAGTGACTCTTTGTTGCATGTTGAGGGATTGTTATATGATCCAATAATGTTATTATTGTTGAGAGAACTTGCACTAGTGAAAGTATGAACCCTAGGCCTTGTTTCAACGCATTGCAATACCGTTTGTGCTCACTTTTATCGCTTGTTACCTTGTTGTTTTTATTATTTTAGATTACAAAAACCTATATCTACCATCCATATTGCACTTGTATCACCATCTCTTCGCCGAACTAGTGCACCTATACAATTTACCATTGTATTGGGTGTGTTGGGGACACAAGAGACTTTGTTATTTGGTTGCAGGGTTGCTTCAGAGAGACCATCTTCATCCTACGCCTCCCACGGATTGATAAACCTTAGGTCATCCACTTGAGGGAAATTTGCTACTGTCCTACAAACCTCTGCACTTGGAGGCCCAACAACGTCTACAAGAAGAAGGTTGTGTAGTAGACATCACCGGCCCAGGGCCCGGTTCGCCAATCTTGCCGATGAAGACGTGGATTCGCCGAAGGGGACCCGGTACCTGTACTCAATTGAACCGGCCTCGGGACCCCAGCCTGCATCGTCAATGTAGAGCTTGTCGCGACGACTCTTGGTCATCCGGCCCACAACGTATCCCTTGATCCCTTCAAAGCTGCCCTTCAAGAACTCAAAACCACCGTGCGTAGGCCCCATGGTGGGTGCCAACTGTCATGGAGTTGTCACGGCAGATGTCCTAGTGAAAGTACTTAGTTGTGGAGCCATGGCAATGAGGTTAGCTTAAAGGGGTTTAAAAGGGACAAAGAACACGAGGAGTTTATACTGGTTCGTCCCCTTGCGGTGAAGGTAAAGGCCTAATCCAGTTTGAGGTGGTATTGCTAGGGTTTCGATTACCAGGGAGCGAATACGCTTTGTCTGGCTTTCGATCTGTTGTTTCTTGCCCTAAGCCGCTGCCGGGTCGTCCCCTTATATACACGGGTTGACGCCCTGTGGCCTACAGAGTCCCGGCCGGCTCATACAAACGTGTCCGGCTCGGTGACTTATCTTACATGCCTTATAATACAAGTTACATATACATGGCGGTTTATACTTACGGGCCTTAAGCCGCCTTCGAGTTTGGGCCCTTTAACAAGCGTGCTTCATGAACCGCCATCTTCAACATACTCATGGGCTCTGTTTAGATGAACCGCCATTGATATAACCCGGCCCCTCCTAGGCGGGTCATATCTAATAGTCATATCACCAACAGCACTCGAAGACAAAGCACATTGAGATTCGTCATCATTTCCTCTGTGATCATGTGTTGAAGGGAGACATCTCTATCGAGCACGTGAAGACTGAAGAACAACTAGCAGATATCTTCACAAAGCCCTTGGATGAGAAGAGAATTAGCAAGTTGCGGTGTGAGCTAAATATCTTAGAATCGTCGAATGTCCTTTGAAAAGGACACACATCCTAACACTTATGCTAAATTGATGACTTAGATGTGCAACACATGAAGTAACGTTTTTCTTCAATCAATCAAGACTAACACCCTAAGTGTGAAGAAATTAATGAAGAATTTGATTCTCGGAGCCCTACAACAATTGTACGCGGTGTCTGAAATCAGCATTCTTATATGGTGGGTTACGCCACCAACAACAGTTGAAAATCTTCAATTTGAGTGTTTCTTCATTTCTGAAATTCCTCAGTTGTTCAATTTCTTCAACTTTGCATTGTCTTCACTCTCTCCGTCGTTTTCTTCATTGGCTGTATAAATATATGAGTTTATGTCCTCTACAACATTCACTTATTGCTAGTTCCTCAAGTTGCTTTTTCTGCTAAGTGAATGTGATCGGACCCTTCCCCCTCTATGCTAAACTCAACCCAGTCTGTTCACAAATTCTTCATGTGCGTTCTATTTGAAACCCGTTCAAAATCTTCACTATGTCCTTGTCAGCTGAAGAATTTGTGAACGAAACCTTAAAATGTTCTAATATGAATTTTTGGCGTTTGCCGCTCAAATCGTTCCGCATTCCACGATATGATTATCTATTCACCCACGATCTCACACGATCTCCACCTCACAGTACGTGGGTGACACTTGTCGCACGAATGAGAAGGGTCAGGGGCACGTTCGTCCATTTTCCTCGGGCGAGCGGTTTTTCACCTCGGCTATAAATACCCCTCACCCTCCTCAGACTGTTTTTACTCCGCTCGACCTCACTCCCTCGCTCGAGCTCTCAAAACCTAGAGCCGCCGCTACTTCCATCGTCGCCGGTGAGGAAGAACTTCACTGCCTCGACCTTGTCACCGTCGTACTCGCGCCAGCCGCGGATTTCTTCACTCTGCCGCCGCCGTAGCTGTCTTTCTCTACCAAGTTAGGGCGTGGAAGATCTGAACTGGCGAGCTTCAAATCTACTATTCACAGTTCGTCGTGTTCTTTGTCAAGGGTAATTAAAAGTCACTTTTATTGCCCTTGTTGATTCTTATGTTTTCTACAAATCTTCAAAAGGTGTTTATTCTTCAATCTTCACACTCTAAACACCTCACACAAACATCAGTTCTTGATCTGTTTCCCTAAGCTACATTTTTGTTCAAGATTCCTCAATTGTGTGGATTTCCAATCTATACAACTCTGGAACCTAAGTCAAAGAACGTTTAGTGAAATTCCTCAAGACACATCTGGTCAAATTCCTCAAACTTGTTCCTTTTGCAAAAACTTCTGAGAACGCATATGACCTCTCCAAATTCTTTGCACCTATACTTGATACGTCTCCAACGTATCCATAATTTTTGATTGTTCCATGCTATTATATTATCTGTTTTGGATGTTTATGGGCTTTATTAAACACTTTTATATTATTTTTGGGACTAACCTATTAACCCAGAGCCCAGTGTCAGTTTCTGTTTTTTCCCTTGTTTTAGTGTTTCGCAGAAAAGGAATATCAAACGGAGTCCAAACGGAATGAAACCTTCGGGAGAGTTATTTTTGGAACAGAAGCAATTCAGGAGACTTGGAGTGCACGTCAGGGAATCAACGAGGAGAGCACGAGGCAGGGGGCGCGCCTACCCCCTGGGCGCGCCCTCCACCCTCAGGGGCCCCTCGTGGCTCCCCTGACCGACTTCTTTCGCCTATATATATCCATATACCCTAAAAACTTTGGGGAACAGAATAGATCGGGAGTTCCGCCGCCGCAAGCCTCTGTAGCCACCACAAACCAATCGGGACCCTGTTCCGGCACCCTGCCGGAGGGGGGAACCCTCACCGGTGGCCATCTTCATCATCCCGGCGCACTCCATGACGAGGAGGGAGTAGTTCACCCTCGGGGCTGAGGGTATGTACCAGTAGCTATGTGTTTGATCTCTCTCTCTCTCGTGTTCTTGATTTGGCATGATATTGATGTATCGCGAGCTTTGCTATTATAGTTGGATCTTATGATGTTTCTCCCCCTCTACTCTCTTGTAATGGATTGAGTTTTCCCTTTGAAGTTATCTTATCGGATTGAATCTTTAAGGATTTGAGAACACTTGATGTATGTCTTGCCGCGATTATCCGTGGTGACAATGGGATATCATGTGATCCACTTGATGTATGTTTTGGTGATCAACTTGCGGGTTCCGCCCATGAACCTATGCATAGGGATTGGCACACATTTTCGTCTTGAATTTGGGCACTCTTTGAAGTACTTTTGTGTTGGTTGAATAGATGGATCTGAGATTGTGTGATGCCGTATAATCATACCCACAGATACTTGAGGTGACATTGGAGTATCTAGGTGACATTAGGGTTTTGGTTGATATGTGTCTTAAGGTGTTATTCTAGTACAAACTCTTGAATAGATTGATCCGAAAGAATAACTTTGAGGTGGTTTCGTACCCTACAATAATCTCTTCGTTTGTTCTCCACTATTAGTGGCTTTGGAGTGACTCTTTGTTGCATGTTGTGGGATAGTTATGTGATCCAATTATGTTATTATTGTTGAGAGAACTTGCACTAGTGAAAGTATGAACCCTAGGCCTTGTTTCCTAGCATTGCAATACCGTTTACGCTCACTTTTATCATTAGTTACTTTGCTGTTTTTATATTTTCAGATTACAAAAACCTATATCTACCATCCATATTACACTTGTATCACCATCTCTTTGCCGAACTAGTGCACCTATACAATTTACCATTGTATTGCGTGTGTTGGGGACACAAGAGACTCTTTGTTATTTGGTTGCAGGGTTGTTTGAGAGAGACCATCTTCATCCTAAACCTCCCATGGATTGATAAACCTTAGGTCATCCACTTGAGGGAAATTTGCTACTGTCCTACAAACCTCTACACTTGGAGGCCCAACAATGTCTACAAGGAGAAGGTTGCGTAGTAGACATCAAGCTCTTTTCTGGCGCCGCTGCCGGGGAGGTGAGTGCTTGAAGGTATATCTTTAGATCTTGCAATCGAATCTTTTAGTTTCTTGTTTTATCACTAGTTTAGTTTATAAAATAAAACTATAAAAAATGGAATTGAGTTTGTCTCATACGCTTCATCTTTTTAATATCTTTCATGAGAATGATGGAAAGGAAAATTGTGCTCAAGTGCTAGGAGAAGAAATCTATAAAATGTTTGGCACTAGATCTCTGAATGATGAGCATAATTGCAATGTTGTTAGTATGAACTCTTTGAATATCCATAGTACTAATGATGATTGCAGTAGTTATGATGAAAATGTCTCCTATAAACATGTCAATTTTTGTGGAGTGCATTGGGTTTGCAAGTACACACCAAATAGGGAAGATAGATATTGCAAGAGGCATAAGCATTTAGAAACTAAATTGTTGCACGAAAGGCTAAATGGTAGTGCTGAAAATTTAAAATATCTTAGCCATACTTGTGAACTTTGCAATGAACATGGTCATTTAAATATCAAATGCAAATTGTTTCAAGATCGAATCGTGTCCAAAAATTGTGATGACTTGATTTCCCTTGCACATCATAATGAACTTAGTCTGCTTCTGGGTTATGAAGAATTGAAACGTCAAACTAAGTTTATTCCAGAATATAACCTTGAGAAATTCCTCGATATTGATCTAGAAGAAATTTATATGTATTGTGCGGTGAATTGCATTGAAAATCCTTATATTGCCAATTACATAAAGAAAAGAAAACAAATAGAAGATGAAGAGAATACTAACGAAAGGGAAGAGAGTTCCCAATGTTCTCCTATTATTTCTTATGATGAATCAGGTAACGAGGAGGAGCCTTCTATTCAACCACTTTCATTAATAAGGAGCTCCAAAAAGAGGATTGAACCCACACATGATGTGAAGAAGAAAAAGAAAAGACAGAGAAGCAAAGGTAAAAAGGTATCCCTCCCAAATGATGTTGCTCCTACTACTCATTGTGATGATGATAATTGCTATACTATTGGTGCTATCCATAATATTAATGATGAGAGTGATTATGCTTATGATATGAAAAGGCCCAAGCTTGGGGATGCTATGTTTAATGAAGATGGTGTTTTTGAGAATATATTTTCTGCAATTAATGTTTGTCCCAAGCTTGGGGATGCTATGTTTATTGAAGATGATATTTTTAGCCTCCCAAGTTTTGATGAGCAAATTTATTATGATGATAGCATGCCTCCTATTTATCATGATTATTTCGATGAGACTTATGCTATAAAGAGTACTGATGATTATATTTATAAAACTTGTCATGATTATGATTACCCTTTTTCTAAACATTACTCTTTTAATGTGGAAACAATTTATAGTATTCGAGTTTCTTATGGTACTCCCACTATTCCTCTCTATGTGCTTAAAGTTTTGAAGTTATGCTCGTTTTACCTTCCTATGCTAGTTGACTATTGTTCCCATAAGTTGTTTGCTCACAAAATCCCTATGCATAGGAAGTGTGTTAGGCTTAAATGTGCTAGTCATATTCTTCATGATGCTCTCTTTATGTTTCAATTCTTATGACTTATGTGAGCATCATTGAAATCATCATGCCTAGCTAGCGGCGTTAAACGATAGCGCTTGTTGGGAGGCAACCCAACTTTATTTTAGTTTCTTGCTTTCTCGTTCTGTTTAGGAACAAATAATTCATCTAGCCTCTGGTTAGATGTGGTTTTATGTTTTAATTAGTGTTTGTGCCAAGTAAGACCTATAGGATCTTCTTGGATGATAGTTATTTGATCTTGCTGAAAATTCCAGAAACTTTCTGTTCACGAAAACAATTGTTTAAAATCACCAGAACATGATAAAATACTGATTCCAATTTCAGCAGATTAATAATCAAATTATCTAGGTCGTCCTATTTTTGTAGAATTTTTTGTGTTCCAGAATTTTGCGTTAGTTACAGATTACTACAGACTGTTCTGTTTTTAACAGATTCTGTTTTTAGTGTGTTGTTTGCTTATTTTGATGAATCTATGGCTAGGTAAAGAGTTTATAAACCATAGAGAAGTTGGAATACAGTAAGTTTAACACCAATATAAATAAAGAATGAGTTCATTACAGTACCTTGAAGTGGTGTTTTGTTTTCTTTCGCTAACGGAGCTTACGAGTTTTCTGTTAAGTTTTGCGTTGTGAAGTTTTCAAGTTTTGAGTAAAGATTCGATGGACTATGGAATAAGGAGTGGCAAGAGCCTAAGCTTGGGGATGCCCAAGGCACCCCAAGGTAATATTCAAGGATAACCAAGCGTCTAAGCTTGGGGATGCCCCGGAAGGCATCCCCTCTTTCGTCTTGGTTCATCGGTAAGTTTACTTGGAGCTATATTTTTATTCACCACATGATATGTGTTTTGCTTGGAGCGTCCTGTCATTTTATTTTGTTTTGCTTGCTGTTTGAATAAAATATCAAGATCTGAAATTCTTAAATGTTAGAGAGTCTTCACATAGCTAAATAATTATTCGACTACTCATCGATCTTCACTTATATCTTTTGGAGTAGTTTGTTGTTTGCTCTAGTGCTTCACTTATATCTTTTAGAGCACGGCGGTTGATTTATTTTGAAGAAATATATGAACTCTCATGCTTCACTTATATTATTTTGAGAGTCTTTAGAACAGGATGGTAATTTGCTTTGGTTATGAATTTAGTCCTAATATGATGGGCTTCCAAGATGGGTATAATAAAAAACTATCATATAAAGTGCATTGAATACTATGAGAAGTTTGATTCCTTATGATTGTTTTGAGATGTGTAGATGGTGATATTAGAGTCATGCTAGTTGAGTAGTTGTGAATTTGAGAGATACTTGTGTTAAAGTTTGTGATTCCCGTAGCATGCACGTATGGTGAACCGTTATGTGATGAAGTCGGAGCATGATTTATTTATTGATTGTCTTCCTTATGAGTGGCGGTCGGGGACGAGCGATGGTCTTTTCCTACTAATCTATCCCCCTAGGAGCATGCGCATAGTACTTCGTTTCGAGAACTAATAGATTTTTGCAATAAGTATATGAGTTCTTTATGACTAATGTTGAGTCCATGGATTATACGCACTCTCACCCTTCCACCATTGCTAGCCTCTCTAATACCGCGCACCTTTCGCCGGTATCATACACCCACCATATACCTTCCTCAAAACAGCCACCATACCTACCTATTATGGCATTTCCATAGCCATTCCGAGATATACTGCCATGCAACTTTCCACCATTCCGTTTATTATGACACGCTCCATCATTGTCATATTGCTTTGCATGATCATGTAGTTGACATTGTATTTGTGGCAAAGCCACCGTTCATAATTATTTCATACATGTCACTCATGAGTCATTGCACATCCCGGTACACCACCGGAGGCATTCATATAGAGTCATATTTTGTTCTAAGAATCGAGTTGTAAGTAAATAAAAGTGTGATGATCATCATTATTAGAGCATTGTCCCAGTGAGGAAAGGATGATGGAGACTATGATTCCCCCACAAGTCGGGATGAGACTCCGGGCTAAAAAAAGAGAGGGGCCAAAAAAAAAGAGAAAAGGCCAAATAAAAAATGAGAGAAATAGAGAGAAGGGACAATGCTACTATCCTTTTACCACACTTGTGCTTCAAAGTAGCACCATAATCTTCATGATAGAGAGTCTCCTATGTTGTCACTTTCATATACTAGTGGGAATTTTCATTATAGAACTTGGCTTGTATATTCCAATGATGGGCTTCCTCAAAATTCCCTAGGTCTTCGTGAGCAAGCAAGTTGGATGCACACCCACTTAGTTTCTTATTGAGCTTTCATACACTTATAGCTCTAGTGCATCCGTTGCATGGCAATCCCTACTCACTCACATTGATATCTATTGATGGGCATCTCCGTAGCCCGTTGATACGCCTAGTTGATGTGAGACTATTTTGTCCTTTTTGTCTTCTCCACAACCACCATTCTATTCCACCTATAGTGACATGTCCATGGCTCACACTCATGTATTGCGTGAAGATTGAAAAAGTTTGAGAACATCAAAAGTATGAAACAATTATTTGGCTTGTTATCGGGGTTGTGCATGATTTAAATATTTTGTCTGATGAAGATAGAGCATAGCCGGACTATATTATTTTGTAGGGATAACTTTCTTTGGCCATGTTATTTTGAGAAGACATGATTGCTTTGTTAGTATGCTTGAAGTATTATTATTTTCATGTCAATATTAAACTTTTATCTTGAATCTTATGGATCTGAATATTCTTGCCACAGTAAAGAAAATTACATTGAGAATTATGTTAGGTAGCATTCCACATCAAAAATTCTATTTTTATCATTTACCTACTCGAGGACGAGCAAGAATTAAGCTTGGGGATGCTGATACGTCTCCAACGTATCTATAATTTTTTATTGTTCCATGCTATTATATTATCTGTTTTGGATGTTTATGGGTTTTATTAAACACTTTTATATTTTTTTGGGACTAACCTATTAACCCAGAGCCCAGTGCCAGTTTCTGTTTTTTCCCTTGTTTCAGTGTTTCGCAGAAAAGGAATATCAAAGGGAGTCCAAACGGAATGAAACCTTCGGGAGAGTTACTTTTGGAACGGAAGCAATCCAGGAGACTTGGAGTGCACGTCAGGGAATCAACGAGGAGAGCACGAGGCAGGGGGGCGCGCCTACCCCCCCTGGGCGCACCCTCCACCCTCGTGGGCCCCTCGTGGCTCCCCTGACCGACTTCTTTCGCCTATATATATATCCATATACCCTAAAAACTTCGGGGAACAGAATAGATCGGGAGTTCCGCCGCCGCAAGCCTCTGTAGCCACCAAAAACCAATCGGGACCCTGTTCTGGCACCCTGCCGGAGGGGGGAACCCTCACCGGTGGCCATCTTCATCATCCCGGCGCTCTCCATGACGAGGAGGGAGTAGTTCACCCTCGGGGCTGAGGGTATGTACCAGTAGCTATGTGTTTGAGATCTCTCTCTCTCTCTCTCGTGTTCTTGATTTGGCACGATCTTGATGTATCGCGAGCTTTGCTATTATAGTTGGATCTTATGATGTTTCTCCCCCTCTACTCTCTTGTAATGGATTAAGTTTTCCCTTTGAAGTTATCTTATCGGATTGAGTCTTTAAGGATTTGAGAACACTTGATGTATGTCTTGTCGTGCTTATCTGTGGTGACAATGGGATATCACGTGATCCACTTGATGTATGTTTTGGTGATCAACTTGCGGGTTCCGCCCATGAACCTATGCATAGGGGTTGGCACATGTTTTCGTCTTGACTCTCCGGTAGAAACTTTGGGGCACTCTTTGAGGTTCTATGTGTTGGTTGAAGAGATGAATATGAGAACGTGTCTCCCTGGTGGCGTTCGTCATGGCTCACGTCACGAGAGCCTCGTGAGGTTTGCCCCGCCTTGATATCTCCGCTCCTCGTGAGCCTGCCTGGCTAGGCTGCTCCAGAGGAGGTCTTGCGTCATCCGCCTCACGAGGCTTGGACCCTCACGAGGGTCTTGGATGCCTTGTTGATGAAGATGGGCCATACGGCGTGCTGGCTCAGCCACGCTGTGGGCCGCAGGCAGGCAAGTCTCGGGACCCCCATTCCCAGAACGCCGACAGTAGCCCCCGGGCCCAAGGTGCGCTCGGGCTTGGCTTCGCGGCGAAGCCAAGGGTCAAGTTCGGAGCACCGCGGGCCCCAAAAGCCTGCGGCCTCGGTTGACGCATGGCAGTTGATTGGACGTGGGCGCCTCCGCTTCCCCACGCTGCCTTCGAATCCGCCTGGCTATGTCGGCCTTGCAGCCTACATAGTTATTCCTCCGTCTCCTGCGCCTTGCTCAACTCCCCTGCTTCCTTGTGGCTCTGCTTCCCTTCTCCGATCTGACTTGCGCTCCGCCTGCTCCATCGCCATGGCGCCGAAACAAGCTGAAAAGGGGAAGAGACCTCTGTCTCTGCCAGCTGCGCCTCCGCCCTTTGCGCCGGCGCTCGGCCAGTCTCGGGTGCTCAACGACGAGGCCATGGACAAGGTGCGCCCGATGCTTGCTTCCAGCTTCAATGAGTGGGGGGAGACGGTGGCTTGGCCTACGTCTCGCACTCGCATGGCTCAGGCGGCCACCGAGGTCCCAATCTTCATAGATGCCCTCTGGGCTGGCCTGATTTCTCCCTTCTCCACCTTCTTCAATGTGGTGCTTGAGCATTATCAGGTCCACATGCTGCATCTCGACCCTCAGTCTGTGACTCTTCTTGCCGTCTTCGCCTTCGTGTGCGAAGCCATGGCTGACATAGCCCCTTCTGTTGCCCTCCTTCGCCATTTCTTCTCATTGCATCTGACCGACCCTCAACAAAGCTCAGGATGCGTGAGCTTACATGCCGTGGCTGCGACGGCGGGCGAGGGGATCGACTTCGAGCTTCCTCCATCCACGAGCGAATTCCGGACACGATGGGTGTACGTCGATGCCGGCGTGCTCAGTCCTCTGCTCCAGGCTCCATTGGGGCCCGCTGTTCCTAACTCAGGCTAGAGCCATCAGCGGCTCACGAGCCCCCGCCTTGCCAACGTCTGGTTCAGGTTGAGGTTGCTGAAAGATCGTGGCGTAACTGCTCCGATGGTGGTGAAGGAATTCGTCAAACGTCGGGTCGCTCCGCTTCAGCGCCATTCTCGCCCAATGTGGACCTTGCTGAGCAGCCAGGACCACATGAGGTTTCAGGAGTCTGGGCTCCTCCTCGGGACGCGGCAAACAGTGCTCAAGGTCCTGACGGGTGTCCTCTTGCCGGCCGAACTGCCCGGGAAGAACTGTTTGTTGTACCGTTGCAAGAACAAGGTTGAATTTGTAGAGAACATGCCTCCCTTCGATGAATGGGGGCCGCGGCCGATCGGCCTGGAGGGGCCTCGTGAGAACCCCGTCATCGTGGTTCCCTTCCTTGCCGCTAGTGCCGAGCTCGCCCCAAGCGACGGTGCAGGTGGGCGAGCTCCGGCGGGGGCTGGTGGCTCGAGTGCCGAGGAGCACATGTCGAGTGGTGATCCTGGGGCATCGTCTTCAGGAGCCTGCCACCCCCCTCCTGAGGCGTCGGTTGCTGAGGAGACACAGCATGCGACTCCCGAGGCCAAGGCTTCGAGGGCCTCGGGAGGTTGTGGTGAAACGGTGCTTGGCTATTCACCACAATCGGGCACCCTTGAAGACATCCTTCCACGCTCTTCTTCGTCTCCGCCGCGCACCGGGCATCACGTCCAGCGCTTTGGTCGTCTTTGTGTGGACTTCGGTGAGCTCCGCAAGAGGAAAGGATCCCCTAGCGGTAGCAGCATCTTCGGGCCGCTGAAGCGACGAAAGTACATCGCCATTGACGCGTAAGTACCTTGTTGTCACGGCTTTCTACGTGGTGCCTTCTTGTCCTGACGCCGGTTCTCCAGGGCTCCTTCCGCTGAAGCTGTTGCGTTTCCCAAGAAGCGGCCTCCTCCTTCATCAACTCTTCCGCCAGCCTCGAGCGCTCCGAGTCCGCTGGTCGCCCCCGGAGCAGGGTTGGTTGAAGGGGCACTCCTGCCTTCTTGGCGTGCTGAACCTGCGGCCCTGTCGCTCCTTCCGCCCGGTTTGGTGTGGATCTTGGCAGGCGTGCCCAAGACTCCTCCGCTGGTCATGGACGGCAATCTGTTGGCTTCGATCTTCGGCTCCTCTTCAAGCAGCGGGCCCTGGTCTGCTTGGGCTCCTCGCGAGGACTGGTTGGCGTCAGGCTCGGCGTCAGCCCCCAGCCCCCTGCCTGGAGGGGGCGCACCACTTGGCGCCACGCCCGCAGCCCCCGAGGCAGAGGACGAGGTGGGCCGAGCGTTCGAGCTCGAGCGCGGGCGGAGCGTGGTTCGTCACGAGCTCTTCCAGGAGGCGATGGGCGCGATGTGTCGACTTGGTGAAGAGCTCGCGAGCGTCGATTCGCGTCTTGAGGCTGAAGATCTCCGGCTGGCGGAAGAGCGGCGCAAGCTGAAGGTGGCCATCAACCTCGGCCGCTATCAGCGTGACCTTGAGAACGCGACGGCCGAGGCATCTCTCAAGGTTTCCCATGAAGCCCGCTCATGAGCTTTGGACGAGGCTTGCGAGGCTGACCGCCGCCGCGAGGCTGCGGAGAAGCGCGCGTGGGAGCTCCAGGCCTGGAGCGCGTCTCTCGAGAAGCAGGTGGAGGCACGCAGGGCCGCTCTTGCTTCGCTGAGGGGGACGCCCGTGGAGGAAAAGGAGGTCCGGAAGCATGAGGAGGCGCTGACCCTGGAGGCCGTGGAGCGCAGCCTCGAGCTCAAGCAACTGGAGACGAGGGAGCGTCAAGTTACCCAAGCGGAAGATGCCGTCAGGGCTCGCGAGGCCAGAGTCGAGGAGGAGGTTGATCGCCGAGTGGCCGAGGTTCGTGCAGATCTGGAGGGTAGGTACGACCTGAAGCTGAAGCTCGCAGGCGCGGAGGATGAGGGCAGGTCCGCTGCCCTCAGGCTCAGGTAGGACAAGGCTGAGAGGCATGCGGAAGCCACGGCCGCCGCCCTGGTTACGGCGCAGGCGGACTTGGCCTCCTCCCACGCCGAGCTGCGTTCCCTCCGGAGGCGGGTTGATGACGCAGAGGCCGTCGCGAGGCAAAACACGGAGGAAGTGCTCCAGCGACGAACGCTGGAGCGCGAGCATGCCTCTATGCTTCAGGATCTCCGGAACAAGGCCAATATCGCCCTGGGCCATATTTGCGACATGGAGGCGCCGGCCCCTCACTCGAATGATTATGCCAGCCACCTGACCTTCTTCACCGAGGTGGTGACGTGCCTGGAGGCTCGATCTGCCAGAGCTCGCCAGCTTGTGGAGGAAAGGGGTCATGGCCTGCTCGAGCGCGCTTTCTTCCGTGTCTTCAGTCACCTCCTGAATGCCGACCCCAACTTTGATTTTGACGCCGCCATCGCCCCCGTACCCACGGCTGTCCGGGGCGACCTATCGCTTTAGGTTGAGGACAAGGTGGATGCGTTGGTCAGGGCCTTCACTTCGGAGGATGCCGTGGTGGTGGTCGTCGCAGACGAAGGCGACGTGGTTGACGACGGCGACGGGGGCGTCGCCGATGGCGACGACGATGCCGATGAAGACGACGACGACGCGAGTGACGCTTTCACGGGTGACGCAGCGAGCGACATTTCTGGTTGATCCCTTGTTCTCCTGTCATTTCATCCTGCGCACAAACTCGGGCGTGGCCCTTAGAAAACTTGAAAGAGCATTTTGAGAGGGGGAGCCCCTCATGTAAGCAAACTGTAGTTTTTACTTTCCCATGCGATGTGAGTTTGTGTCCTCGTGAACTTGTGAATCCGGATGCGAGTTCTCTGCCTTGGTTTACCTTAGTCAGCGCCAGCTTTGAGCTGGGCTGCGACGTGTCGAGTTCCTGAGAAATCTGCGGAGCTCGTCGCCCCGTCAGAAGGGGCCCCACTAGAGCTGAGCACCAGTTGTAGTGCTTGCGCGCACTTGGCGTGCGCGCTTCACGCTGTCCCGCTCGTGAGGAGCTCGTGAGGGGAAGGCGATGGACATGAGTCCCAGTCAAAACGAGATCCAGAAGGCAAGAAATTGCTCGAACAAGAAAAGGCTCCCCCCGCATGCATCAATAAAAACTCAGCTTCAACTCAAATCCAGATCTAGAAAGCAAAACTACAGAGAGAGAGATCCAAAGCAAAAGGCCGCGTCCGGCACCTAGTCTAGTCTTCTGGTCTTCAAGTCTTCTCACCAGCGCGGAGCTAAGTGCTGCCACTAGGCGTGGGAGGGAGCCCCAGGGCCTGAGGCCGGCACCCCTAAGACTCCGGGGCATGTACAGCCCCAACTCATTATTACGTGAGAGTGTCACGGGCGGCGAGCTTCACAGGCACTTGGCCTTCTTCACAGGTACCGGCCTTGCTTCATATCACCAGACGAGGGCCCCGCCTTGCGCCACCCTTGACCTCCTCTGAGCCGACCGGTCACCAGGACGACACAAAGGAGGGAAAGAGGACGCCAGCGGTTCCCTCGGTGACCACAGGTCCTCTGCTGGGGGAAGGGTTGTCGAGGCCTCCCCGGTAGAGGGCCTACCTCCGGGTGTCGCCAGGTGTCGTGCGCCGCGGGGAGGGGCCTTGCTCCTGGCTTCCTCCTGGCGGCCCCCAGCGTGTCTCCCTTGTTGGAACGGATGCTGCCGTGCCAGGGTCGTCGATCGACGCTGCAACCTGAGTCATCTGCAGCCCATGGTTAGCATAAGCCTGTTCCTGAGAGATTAGTGGTACCCTGTAGTTGCCGTTGCCGGTGTGACCATTGTGGTTCTCCGTTGGTTCTTGGAAGGCTTCGACTCCTAGCGCCCCTCTCCCCAATCTTCTCCAATGAACGAGCCACGGTCGTCCTCTGGTGCGTACCCTTGGTCCATCATGCGGGGCACGTAGGCTTCCGGGGCCGTCACCCCGAACACCTCGCCGTGGTGCCCCACGCTCCATGTTGCTCGGCCCATTGTGGTGTCCTGGGGATGACAGCACGGCATCCGACTGGGACCGTGGAGGGTGACGCTGGCGCCCGTGCTTGTCGCGGGCGGCATGGGGGGAGTCAGAGCCCCCCGCGCCGCTGGCCGTGCTGATGTTGATGAAGCCCCCGAGCGTAGTTGATGGCACGCGGATGTGGTGAGGTTCACCGCGTGACCCTGCAGTGGCCTGGGGAGGAAGTAGATAGCAGAAGGGGTGGTGCTCCCGATGCCGCTGCATCCAGCAGCTCGGCAACACGCTCCAGCAGTGTGTCCCGGCCGCTTTCCATCAGCCTGCACCGCAGCAGCTCCCTTGCCACGGTGAGCGCTGCCCGCATGTTTGCTTGCTCCCACCGTGAGTGCGGCGCCGTTGCTGCGGCATGGCTCGCTGCTCTTGCGGCGGCCCATACCTGCCGTGGGGTGTGGGTGGATGACGCCTGGCCGCGCTGCCCGTGCCCGGCGGAGTTTGGCGGCGCCCGTGCTGCCTGGAGTGCGGGGTTGAGACCTTCATGGGCAGGCGGCGCTGCCAGGGCTGGCCAGGCTGCCCAGCGGTCAGAGCCGGCCCTTGAGTCGCCGGACATCGTGGCTGGGGAGCGACAATGAGCTGGCCGATGGAGGAGGAGCTCCGGCGCACCCCTACCTGGCGCGCATAATGTCGGATGTGGGGTTCCGGCAAACCCTTAAGTTTCGAACACTAGTGTGCGTGCGAAGTCTTTCCCTCCTACCGATCTACGCCCTAGCTCACTAAGATCTCGCGGATGAACTCGACAAACTCGCAACACAGAAAGACACGAGGTTTATACTGGTTTGGGCCACCGTTGTGGTGTAATACCCTACTCTAGTGTGGTGGTGGTGGATTGCCTCTAGGGCTGATGATGAACAGTACAAGGGAAGAACAGCCTCCTGAGGTTGAGGTGTTCTTGTGAGTAGGCTCTCGATCGGGTTGGATCAAGCTAAGACGAGATGCCTCTACTATGGTGGCTAGCTCTACTTATATAGGCCCTGGTCCTCTTCCCAAATATTGAGCGGGAAGGGAGTCCAACAACGGCGGGCAAGTTTGAAGGGGGACAACCAGTACAAGCTATCCTGACAAAAGTGGTCTTCGCCTGTGAAAAGCTCTGGCGGTGACGCTGCCTTGGGCTCCACGATGACCTCCATCTTGCCGTCCTCCTGGTCTTGGTCCCATTGCACCAATATAGTAACCTTTGCCTGAAGCCTCGGTACTCTTTGCCTGCGCTGGCCTCCTTAGCACCAAAGAGGAAATAAGGACGCTGCGCGCTGGCACCCGCCTGGTGCCATTCGTCATGGCTCACGTCACGAGAGCCTCGTGAGGTTTGCCCCGCCTTGGTATTTCCGCTCCTCGTGAGCCTGCCTGGCTAGGCTACTCCAGAGGAGGTCTTGCGTCGTCCACCTCGCGAGGCTTGGACCCTCGCGAGGGTCTTGGATGCCTTGTCGATGAAGATGGGCCGTACGACCTGCTAGCTCAGCCACGCTATGGGCCGCAGGCAGGCAAGTCTAGGGACCCCCGTTCCCAGAACGCCGACATGACCCAATTCTTCAAAGCCCTCACGACCAATTCCTCAAGCTGCTCCAGTTCCTCAAGTTGCAAAACCCTCTGCTCCTCCGGCAAAGTCCTCGGCACCCGTGCACCTTGCCTCGTGTCAAAGGACCACATGCAAATCAATTGCCTCAGGAGCTTCTGTAGGTTCTTTAGCTCCTCTGACTTCCTCAACAGGCCCTACTTTGCTGAAGACCAAGGCCACTGCTGGACGAGGCTCTAGACCAAGTCCTCACAAGAAGCAGGTTGCCTTTCAAGTGACGTCCAATGAAGACGAAGCTGATGATGAGGAACTTGCCGAAATCATCAGAGATAGACAGCAGAGGGCCGCTAGAGCCAAAGTAAGTGAAGTTCCTCTCTTACTGGATCCAAAGTTGATCCTTGAGTACATTGATCTCTGGCACAAGGACCCCAACACACCTGTGCCTGACTTCAAGCTGACTCCTGGCCAAAGTCACATGCTGACCGCCTTCATTGGCGAAGAAAAATGGAAATTTGAGAAGGCCAGGCAGTTGAAGAAAGGCAGTACTAAAAGGAGCACTTGTTGAAGAATAATGTTGTCAAAATGACAACTGATGAACTTGTAGCTCTATAATCTGAGATCAAGAATCTCAGTGATGAATTTGATCGCTACTATGATGACTGGCTTGGAGCCAAAGTCAGATTTGTGAAGTTAACTGAAAAATTCACTTCAAGAGCTGAATCTCTTCAGGCTGAAGCATCTGCTCAGCCGACTGAAGAACATGCCAGCACCGCTGATGAAACAGAAAGTACCAGGGATGAGGACTGCATTCCAGCCGCTGATGACATTGCCAGGGCAACCACTAGTGTTGCGCCTGAAGAACAATCCAGGCCAGCTGAGCCATCAATCGCTGAGCCTGAAGAAACTGAACCAACCAGGCCAACTGCATCAGTTGTGCCTGAGGTAAATGTACCAATTTCCTCTGCTCCTCCTACACCAACACCAAGTCCAGTTCTTCCTTCTACATCAGAAGCGAAGAAGACCAAGGCTGCGGAGCGAGCGGCAGTGAAGAAGAGGAAAGCATCTACTTCATCTCAGTCTTTAGCACCAAAGAAGATGAAGACATTGACCAGCTCATTTGAGAATCCAATTGATGCTATTCCTGTCTCAAGCATGCCACAAAGGAACTCGTTCCCTTTGGTGAAGATTATGAGATCCCAAGTGGATCTGATGAAGACGTTCCTTCTGCTGCTTCTTCAGAGCAATTGGACGAAGAAATTGAAGTGGATGACATCCCTTCAACTCTAGTTGTTTCATCGCCAGAGCCTCAGTTCACAGCTGAAGAGGCAGGCATTGAAGAATTACGTGAAGAAGATGAAGACGTGGACATTGGGAGCACCACGCCTGTGATGAATGATCAGTTTTGGGAAAGTCAGCACCCCAACTCTCCTTTGTTCACGCCACTACAACAAACCCCTCAGTCCCCAGTGCACACTGAAGTTCTAATGGGCTCTAAAGAACCTCGCACCACTCCGTCCATTCCTGAAGAAATTCCAGCCACTAGTGCTGATGAAAATGCTGCTGAAGAAATGAAGACCCAGGCTGCAACTGAAGCTGAAACTGAAATTCCTCAGCCTATGGTTCCTGAGAATGTGATTCCTGAGGCTGTGATGCTATTAACTGATACTCCTCAGCCCAAGCTGAAGAATCCCTTCTCTAAGAAGCAAACCTTCAAGGCCGATGACTTCTTCCACGAGCATGTGTTCTTCATAGATTACAACCCATATGACTCTGCTCGTCTTAGAAGGAAGTGTTTCTGGATTGCCAGCCAAGAAAACTTCTATCCTTCACTGATTTTTGATAAGGACAAAGTTTTCGACCATGAGCATATTCCTCACGTGGACACAAAATCACTGCCTTGCTTCACGTCGGTCCTCAATGTTCTTCATGATGCTGGACTGCTCAACTTCTGCACAGATATATGTGATTGGAATTAAGAACTAATTCTTCAATTCTATGCAACGCTGCACATCACATGAAATGCTGAAGATGTGAACTCTTGGGTGTTGGATTGGATGACAGAGAATACTCACTTCAAAGCACCGGCCTCTGAATTGCTTCATGCCCTCCTGTTAGTCCTCCCCTTGAAGGTGCACGTCGTATATATCATGAACCTGAACTCACTAACCACTATATGCAAGTGCTGATGAAGCCGCTGAAGCCTGGTCAAACCCCAAGGACCAAATTCCCTGTGAAGGAATTACTGTATGTGCAACGGACTATCTATCGCATCTTGACCAAGACTTTGAGTCCAATCAAGGGCCACGACTCTAATGAAGAAGATGAAGGAAATATGCCCTAGAGGCAATAATAAAGTTGTTATTTATATTTCCTTGTATCATGATAAATGTTTATTATTCATGCTGGAATTGTATTAATCGGAAACTTAGTACATGTGTGAATACATAGACAAAACAGAGTGTCCCTAGTATGCCTCTACTTGACTAGCTTGTTTATTAAGGATGGTTATGTTTCCTAGCCATAGACATGTGTTGTCACTTAATGAACGGGATCACATCATTAGAGAATGATGTGATGGACAAGACCCATCCGTTAGCTTAGCATTATGATCGCTAAGTTTTGTTGCTATTGCTTTCTTCATGACTTATACATGTTCCTCTGACTATGAGATTATGCATCTCCCGAATATCGGAGGAACACCTTGTGTGCTATCGAATGTCACAACATAACTGGGTGATTATAAAGATGCTCTACAGGTGTCTTCGATGGTGTTTGTTGACTTGGCATAGATCAAGACTAGGATTTGTCACTCCGTGTATCGGAGAGGTATCTCTAGGCCCTCTCGGTAATGCTCACCACTATAAGCCTTGCAAGCAATGTGACTAATGAGTTAGTTGCGGGATGATGCATTATGGAACGAGTAAAGAGACTTGCCGGTAATGAGATTGAACTAGGTATGATGATACCGACGATCGAATATCGGGCAAGTAACATACCAATGAAAAAGGGAACAACGTATGTTGTTATGCGGTTTGACCTATAAAGATCTTCGTAGAATATGTAGGAGCCAATATGAGCATCCAGGTTCTGCTATTGGTTATTGACCGGAGATGTGTCTCGGTCATGTCTACATAGTTCTCGAACCGTAGGGTCCGCACGCTTAACGTTCGACGACGATTTGTATTATGAGTTATGTGATTTGATGTACCGAAGTTTATTCGGAGTCCCGGATGAGAACACGGACATGACAAGGAGTCTCGAAATGGTCAAGAGGTAAAGATTCATATATTGGAAGTCTATATTCAGACATCGGAAAGGTTCCTAGTGACTCGGGTATTTTTCGGAGTGCCGGCGAGTTACGGGAATTCACTAGGAGAAGTAATGGGCCTTATTGGGCCTTAGTGGAGAGAGGGAATAAGAGCCAAGAGGTGGCGCGCGCCTCCCCCCTCCCCAAACCGAATTTGACAAGGGGTGGGGGCACAGCCCCCCCCCCTTTCCTTCTCCCTCTCCATCTCTTTCCTTCTCTCCTACTCCGAATAGGAAAGGGAATTCTACTAGGACTTGGGAGTCCTAGTAGGACTCCCTATGCTTGACGCACCCCCTAGGCCGGCCGCCTCCTCCCTCCCTCCTTTATATACGGGGGAGGGGAGCACCCCAAAGGCACTCAAGATTTGTCTTAGCCGTGTGATGTGCCCCTCCACAGTTACACACCTCGGTCATATCGTCATAGTGCTCAGGTGAAGCCCTGCGCTGGTAGCTTCATCATCACCGTCACCACGCCGTCGTGCTGACGGAACTCTCCCTCGGCCTCAGCTAGATCTAGAGTTCGAGGGACGTCACTGAGCTAAACGTGTGCAGATCGCGGAGGTGCCGTGCATTTGGTACTTGATCGGTTGGATCGCGAAGACGTTCGACTACATCAACCGCGTTATTTAACGCTTCCGCTTTCGGTCTACGAGGGTATTTGGACACACTCTCCCCGCTCGTTCCTATGCATCTCATAGATAGATCTTGCGTGATCGTAGGAATTTTTTTGAAATACTACGTTCCCCAACGGTGGCATCCGAGCCAGGTCTATGCGTAGATGTTATATGCACGAGTAGAACACAAAGTGTTGTGGGCGATAATAGTCATACTGCTTACCAGCATGTCATACTTTGATTTGGCGGTATTGTTGGATGAAGCGGCCCAGACCGACATTACATGACCGTGTTCATGAGACTGGTTCTACCGCCGTACTTTGCACACA
Source organism: Triticum aestivum (assembly GCF_018294505.1). Taxonomy (NCBI): domain Eukaryota; kingdom Viridiplantae; phylum Streptophyta; class Magnoliopsida; order Poales; family Poaceae; genus Triticum; species Triticum aestivum. The sequence continues at coordinate 197,802,036 of NC_057799.1, forward strand.
GGTGGCTAGTGGGTGTCTGTTTCTCCAACTTTAGTTGAATTGAATTTGACTACAGCCGGTCCTTGTTGAAGGTTAAAACATCACACTTGACGAAAAATCGTTGTGGTTTTGATGCGTAGGTAAGAACGGTTCTTGCTAAGCCCATAGCAGCCACGTAAAATTTGCAACAACAAAGTAGAGGACGTCTAACTTGTTTTTGCAGGGCGTGCTGTGATGTGATATGGTCAAGACGTGATGATATATAAATTGTTGTATGAGATGATCATGTTTTGTAACAGCTATCGCAACTGGCAGAAGCCATATGGTTGTCGCTTTATTGTATGAAATGCAATCGCCATGTAATTGCTTTACTTTATCACTAAGCGGTAGCGATAGTCGTAGAAGAAATAGTTGGCGAGACGACAACGATGCTTCGATGGAGATCAAGATGTCAAGCCGGTGACGATGGAGATCATGACGGTGCTTTGGAGATGGAGATCAAAGGCACAAGATGATGATGGCCATATCATATCACTTATATTGATTGCATGTGATGTTTATCCTTTATGCATCTTATTTTGCTTAGTACGGTGGTAGCATTATAAGATGATATCTCACTAAATTTCAAGGTATAAGTGTTCTCCCTGAGTATTCACCGTTGTGATAGTTCGTCGTGTTGAGACACCACGTGATGATCGGGTGTGATAAGCTCTATGTTCACATACAACGGGTGCAAGCCAGTTTTTGCACATGCAGAATACTCGGGTTAAACTTGACGAGCCTAGCATATGCAAATATGGCCTCGGAACACTGAGATCGAAAGGTCGAGTGTGAATCATATAGTAGATATGATCAACATAGTTATGTTCACCATTGAAAACTACTCCATCTCACGTGATGATCGGACATGGTTTAGTTGATATGGATCACGTGATCATTTAGATGACTAGAGGGATGTTTATCTAAGTGGGAGTTCTTTAGTAATATGATTAATTGCACTTTAATTTATCATGAACTTAGTCCTGATAGTATTAGCATATCTATGTTATAGATCAATAGCTCGCGATGTAGCTCCCTGTTTATTTTTTGATATGTTCCTAGAGAAAAATAAGTTGAAAAATGTTAGTAGCAATGATGCTGATGACCCACAAGTATAGGGGATCTATCGTAGTCCTTTCGATAAGTAAGAGTGTCGAACCCAACGAGGATCAGAAGGAATTGACAAGCGGTTTTTAGTAAGGTATTCTCCGCAAGCACTGAAATTATCGGTAACAGATAGTTTTGTGATAAGGTAATTTGTAACGGGTAACAAGTAATGAAAGTAAATAAGGTGCAGCAAGATGGCCCAATCCTTTTTGTAGCAAAGGACAAGCCTGGACAAACTCTTATATGAAGGAAAACACTCCCGAGGACACATGGGAATTATCGTCAAGCTAGTTTTCATCACGCTCATATGATTCGCGTTCGTTACTTTGATAATTTGGTATGTGGGTGGACCGGTGCTTGGGTACTGCCCTTCCTTGGACAAGCATCCCACTTATGATTAACCCCTATTGCAAGCATCCGCTACTACAAAAGAAGTATTAAGCTAAACCTAACCATAGCATGAAACATATGGATCCAAATCAGCCCCTTACGAAGCAACGCATAAACTAGGGTTTAAGCTTCTGTCACTCTAGCAACCCATCATCTACTTATTACTTCCCAATGCCTTCCTCTAGGGCTAAACAATGGTGAAGTGTCATGTAGTTGACGTTCACATAACACCACTAGAGGAAACACAACATACATCTCATCAAAATATCGAACGAATACCAAATTCACATGACTACTTATAGCAAGACTTCTCCCATGTCCTCAGGAACAAACGTAACTACTCACAAATCATATTCATGTTCATAATCAGAGGGGTATTAATATGCATAAAGGATCTGAACATATGATCTTTCACCAAATAAACCAACTAGCATCAACTACAAGGAGTAATCAACACTACTAGCAACCCACAGATACCAATCTGAGGCTTTGGGGCAAGGGATGGATACTAGAGATGAACTAGGGTTTTAGAGGAGATGGTTCTGGTGAAGATGTTGATGGAGATTGACCCCCTCCTGCTGAGAGGATCGAGGGTGATGACGATGGTGATGATTTCCCCCTCCCGGAGGGATGTTTCCCCGGCAAAACAGCTCCGCCGGAGCCCTAGATTGGTTCCGCCTCGTGGCGGCGGTGTTTCGTCTCGAAAGCTTCCTTATGATTTTTTCCAGGGTGAAAGACTTCATATAGTAGAAGATGGGCACTGGAGGCCTGCTAGGGGGCCCACGAGGCAGGGGGCGCGCCCCCACCCTCGTGGATGGTGGGTGGCCCCCCTCTGGTTGATTCTTTCACCAGTATTTTTTATTAATCCCAAAAACTGCCTCCGTGAACTTTCAGGACTTTTGGAGCTGTGCAGAATAGGTCTCTAATATTTGCTCCTTTTCCAGCCCAGAATTCCAGCTGCCGGCATTCTCCCTCTTCATGTAAATCTTGTAAAATAAGAGGGAATATGCATAAGTATTGTGACATAACATGTAATAACAGCCCATAATGCAATAAACATCGATATAAAAGCATGATGCAAAATGGACGTATCAACTCCCCCAAGCTTAGACCTCGCTTGTCCTCAAGCGGAAGCCGATAACGAAAAATATGACCACATGTTTAGAGATAGAGGTGTCGATAAAATAGAATACGGACATGAGGGCATCATGATCATTCTTATAACAGCAACATATATAAATATTGTCATATGATTTCTTATGCTAAAGTAACAATCTATTCACAATGTCAAGTATGAATCAGAAACTTCATTCAAAACCAACAAACTATAATCTCAGTCATTGAAGCAATTGCAATTTATCATAACATCGGAAAGAGTCATTATAAGAGCTTTTCAGCAAGTCCACATACTCAACTATCATTTAGTCTTTCATAATTGCTAACACTCACACAATACTTATGGGTATGGAGTTTTAATCGGACGCACAGAAAGATAGGGGCTTATAGTGTTGCCTCCCAACCTTTTACCTCAAGGGTAATGTCAACAATAATAGTTTATGATAACTTACATCTAATTGGATATATATATCAAGATCTTTCCAACACAATGTGCTTGCCAAAGGATAAAATATAAAAAGGAAAGGCGAAGATCGCCATGACTCTTGTATACGGTACAAGACAAAAGTAAAAGATAGGCCCTTCGCAGAGGCAAGCAGAGGTCGTCATATGCTTATATGGTTGGATGCACGAAATCTTAATGCAAACGAACATCACCTTATATTGCCACTTGTGATATGGACCTTTATTATGCAGTTCGTCGCTTTTATTGCTTCCACATCACAAGGATCTTACTAATAAATCATACATATCTAGAGAGCAATTTTTATTGCATGCAATGATGACAACTTACTTGAAGGATCTTACTCAATCCATAGGTAGATATGGTGGACTCTCACGGCAAAACTGGGTTTAAGGATATTCGGAAGCACAAGTAGTATCTCTACTTGGTGCAAAGAATTTGGCTAGCATGAGGGGGAAAGGCAAGCTTAACATGTTGGATGATCCATGACAATATACTTTATTTCAGATATAAGAAAACATAACCCATTACGTTGTCTTTCTTGTCCAACATCAACTCTTTAGCATGTCATATTTTAATGAGTGCTCACAATCATAAAAGATGTCCAAGATAGTATATTTATATGGGAAAACCTCTCTTTCTTTATTACTTCCTATTAATTGCAACGATGACCAAAACTGTGTTTGTCAACTCCCAACAACTTTTATTCGTCATACTCTTTATATGTGAAGTTATTACTCTCCATATGATCAATATGATCTCTTTATTTCTTTTTATTATTTCTTTTTCTTTTATTCCCTCACGATCATAGCAAGATAATCAAGCCCTTGACTCAAAACTAATCTTTATTATATATAGCTCACATACTCAATTACATAGAGGGATCATAAAGCAAAACTCAAAACTAAATCATACTAAAACTTTATTCTACTAGATCAAGATATTACCAAAAGGATCGAACTAAGAAAAAGGTAAAGATAGGAGTGTGATGGTGATACGATACCGGGGCACCTCCCCCAAGCTTGGCAGTTGCCAAGGGGAGTGCCCATACCAGATGCTCAGTTCTCCTTTGCTGGTGAAGAAGATGGTGGTGATGATGGATAGTCGCACATCGAGTGTAGGAGATCTTCCAATTTGCAGATAATGCCTTGAGTGCGGTAATATGCTCCTTCAACAAAATATTTTCACGTGTGAGATACTTATTTTGTATGCGAGCTAACTCAATCATCTTGAAAGCTACAATTTCCGTTGGGGTAAGAAGATTGTAATGAGGTTGGAGGATGTCTTTGTCTTCTGCTGCCGGAGCTTGATCCTTCATGGCCTTCTTGATCCCATAATCCTTGTTGATCTCCCCGGGTTCTTCTCTCTTCAACTCTATCTTCATTAGCCAAGCATCGTTGCCCTCATTGTTGGAGGAGAGGGACAACATGATGCCTGGCCTTGACAACTCTGGCAGAAAACAACTCGAAAAAAAACAGAAGATATTTGCGTGGTACGGTGGTCAAAACCTTTGGGAGATTATATAATGATTTTTTACCGACTAAAAGAAGTATCGTGCAATAAAACGGACTCCAGAGAGCACACGAGGTGCCCACGAGGCAGGGGGCGCGCCCTCCACCCTCGTGGACGCCTCGTGTCCTTCCTGGACTACTTCTTATTTTCCTATTTTCTTAAATATTCCAAAACGGAGAAAAACTGCAATTAGAACTGTTTTGGAGTCGGTTTACTTACTGTACCATGTACCTATTCCTTTTCGATGTCCGAAACGTTCTGGAAGGTGTCCCTTATGTACTCCTCCGGGGTTACATTGTCAATAACATTAGTTTCAACATTTATAGGATTACCTGAGATATAATGTTTGATTCTTTGACCGTTCACCACCTTCAGAGTTGTGCCTTCGAAGGTGTTGATTTTTATGGCACCAGAACGATAGACCTCCTCGATAACGTAAGGCCCTTCCCATTTAGAGAGAAGTTTTCCTGCAAAAAATCTTAAACGAGAGTTGAATAGCAACACATAATCACCTACATTAAACTCACGCTTTTGTATACTTTTGTCATGCCATCTTTTAACTTTTTCTTTAAACAGTTTGGCATTCTCATAGGCTTGAGTTCTCCATTCATCAAATGAGCTAATGTCAAATAGCCTCTTTTCACCGGCAAGTTTGTAATCATAATTGAGCTCTTTGATGGCCCAATATGCCTTATGTTCTAGTACGAGAGGTAAGTGACATGCTTTTCCATAAACCATTTTATACGGAGACATGCCCATAGGATTTTTATATGCAGTTCTATAGGCCCATAATGCATCATCAAGTTTCTTGGACCAATTCTTTCTAGATCTGTTAATAGTCTTTTGCAAAATTAATTTAAGCTCTCTATTACTCATTTCTACCTTACCACTAGATTGTGGGTGGTATGGAGATGCAATTCTATGATTAACGTCATACTTAGCGAGCATTTTACGAAAAGCACCATGAATAAAATGTGAACCACCATCAGTCAGTAAATATCTAGGGACTCCAAACCTCAGAAAAATAACTTCTTTAAGCATCTTAATAGAGGTGTTATGATCAGCACTACTAGTTGGAATAGCTTCTACCCACTTAGTAACATAATCAACAACAACTAAAATATGTGTATACCCATTAGAGGAAGGAAACGGTCCCATATAATCAAAGCCCCAAACATTAAATGGTTCAATAACAAGTGAATAGTTCATAGGCATTTCTTGACGTCTACTAATATTACCAATTATTTGGCATTCGTCACAAGACAAGACAAACTTACGGGCATCCTTGAAGAGAGTAGGCCAATAAAAACCGGATTGCAATACCTTATGTGCAGTTCTATCTCCAGCGTGGTGTCCTCCATAAGCCTCGGAATGACACTTACATAGGATCTGTTCCTGTCAGGTACACAACATCTAATAACACCATCTACTCCTTCTTTATAAAGGTGTGGGTCATCCCAAAAGTAATGTCTCAAATCATAGAAAAGCTTTTTCTTTTGCTGGTATGTGAAGCTAGGTGGTATAAATTTAGCAACAATGTAATTAGCATAATCAGCATACCAAAGAGCAGTACAAGAAGCATTTATGGTAGCTAATTGTTCATCAGGAAAGCTATCATCAATAGTAGTGGGTCATCAAGAACATTCTCTAACCTAGACAAATTGTCTGCAATGGAGTTCTCAACTCCCTTTCTATCAATAATATGCAAATCAAATTCTTGTAGCAAGAGGACCCATCTAATAAGTCTAGGTTTAGCATCTTTCTTTTCCATAAGATATTTAATAGCAGCATGATCGGTGTGAATAGTTACTTTAGAATCAACAATATAAGGTCGGAACTTATCACAAGCAAATACAACTGCTAAAAATTCTTTTTCAGTAGTAGCATAATTTCTCTAGGCACTGTCTAGAGTTTTACTAGCATATTGGATAACATTTAATTTATTATCAACTCTTTGTCCTAGAACAACACCTATAGCATAATCACTAGCATCACACATAATTTCAAAGGGTAAATTCCAATCAGGTGGCTGAACAATAGGTGCAGAAATCAAGGCTTTCTTAAGTACTTCAAATGCTTCTACACAATCATCATCAAAGATAAAAGGAACATCTTTTTGTAATAGGTTAGTCAGAGGCCTAGAGATTTTTGAGAAGTCATTAATGAACCTCCTATAAAACCCGGCATGACCAAGGAAACTTCTTATACCTTTAATGTCCTTGAGACATGGCATCTTTTCAATAGCATCAACTTTAGCTTTATGAACTTCAATACCTCTTTCAGAAATTTTATGCCCCATGACAATACCTTCATTAACCATAAAGTGGCACTTTTCCCAATTCAAGACGAGATTAGTTTCTTCACATCTCTGCAAAACTCGATCAAGGTTGCTTAAGCAATCATCAAAAGAAGTTCCATAAACGGAAAAATCATCCATGAAAACCTCAACAATCTTTTCACAAAAATAAGAGAATATAGCCATCATGCATCTTTGAAAGGTAGCAGGTGCATTGCATAAACCAAAAGGCATACTTCTATAAGCAAAGGTACCGAAAGGACAAGTAACGGTGGTCTTTTCTTGGTCCTCTTTTGACACAGGTATTTGAGAGAAACCAGAATAACCATCTAGAAAGCAAAAATGTGTATGTTTGGATAATCTTTCTAGCATTTGATCAATAAAAGGTAAAGGGTAATGATCCTTTTTAGTAGCTTTATTAAGTTTGCGAAAATCAATTACCATTCTATAACCTGTAAAGATTCTTTCTGGGATCAATTCATCTTTATCATTAGGGACAACAGTAATACCTCCCTTCTTAGGGACACAATGGACATGACTTACCCACTGACTATCAGCAACAGGATAAATTATACCTGCCTCCAGAAGCTTTAGTATTTCTTTTCTTACCACTTCTTTCATCTTAGGATTTAACCGTCTTTGGTGATCAACAACTGGTTTAGCGTCTTTCTCCAATTTTATTTTGTGCTGGCATAGAGGGGGACTAATGCCATTAAGATCATCAAGAGTATATCCAATAGCATCACGGTGCTTCTTCAGAGTTTTCAATAATCTCTTCTCTTCATGCTCTGAAAGGTTAGCACTAATAATAACAGGATATATCTTTTTCTCATCAAGATAAGCATATTTAAGAGTATCAGGTAATGGTTTAAGCTCAAACACGGGATCACCCTTGGGTGGAGGAGGATCCCCTAGGATTTCAACAGGCAAGTTGTGTTTCAAAATAGGTCCCTGTTTAAAGAATACTTCATCTATTTCCCTTCTTTCGTTCATAAACATATCATTTTCATGGTCTAGCAAATATTGTTCTAAAGGATCATTAGGATGCACGGCAATAGAAGCAAGACCAATAATTTCATATTTACTAGGCAATTCTTTATCATGGGGTTGTCTACGAAATTTAGCAAAATTAAACTCATGAGACATATCCCCCAAACCAATAGTAACAACATCCTTTTTGCAGTCTATCCTAGTATTAACAGTATTCAAGAAGGGTCTACCAAATATAATGGGACAAAAGTTATCTTGTGGGGAACCAAGAACAAGAAAATCAGCAGGATATTTAACTTTCCCACACAAGACTTCAACATCTCTAACAATCCCAACTGGTGAAATAGTGTCTCTATTGGCAAGCTTAATTGTAACATCAATTTCCTCTATCTCAGCAGGTGCAATATCATGCATAATTTCTTTGTATAAGGAATGAGGTATTGCACTTGCACTAGCACCCATATCACATAAGCCATGATAACAATGATCTCCTATTTAAACAAAAATAACAGGCATGCCTACAACAGGTCTATGTTTATTTTTATTATGAGGTCTAGCAATCCTAGCAGCTTCATCACAAAAGTAAATAACATGCCCATCAATATTATTGGCCAAGAGATCTTTAACCATAGAAATACTCGGTTCAACTTTAATTTGCTCAGAGGGTGTAGGTGTTCTAGTATTACTCTTACGAACTACAGTTGAAGCATTAGTATGATCCTTTATTCTAGTAGGGACAACAGGATCAACATTATAAGTGATAGTCTTTTCTTCAACTTTAATAGGTGAAACTACTTTTACTTCAATGGGAGGATTATATTTAAACCACTTCTCTTTAGGGAGATCAACATGAGTAGCAAAGGATTCATAGAAAGAAGCTACTATCTCAGAGTCAAGTCCATATTTAGTGCTAAATTCACGGAAAACATCGGTATCCATAAAAGATTGAACACAAACAAACTTAGGTGTTATACCAGACTCCTTACCTTCGTCGAGATCCCAATCTTCGGAGTTGCGTTTAATTCTTTCCAATAAATCCCATTTGAATTCAATAGTCTTCATCATAAAAGAACCAGTACAAGAAGTATCGAGCATGGAGCGATTATTGAGAGAAATCCGAGCATAAATTTTTTGAATAATAATTTCTCTTGAGAGCTCATGATTGGGGAATGAATATAACATTGACTTAAGCCTCCCCCAAGCTTGAGCGATTGTCGGTGTCAAAACCGGCGGATCTCGGGTAGGGGGTCCCGAACTGTGCGTCTAAGGCAGATGGTAACAGGAGGCGGGGGACACGATGTTTACCCAGGTTCGGGCCCTCTCGATGGAGGTAATACCCTACTTCCTGCTTGATTGATCTTGATGATATGAGTATTACAAGAGTTGATCTACCACGAGATCGTAGAGGCTAAACCCTAGAAGTTAGCCTATGGTATGATTGTTGTTGTCCTACGAACTAAACCCTCCGGTTTATATAGACACCGGAGGGGGCTAGGGTTACACAGAGTCGGTTACAAGGGAGGAGATCTATATATCTGTATTGCCAAGCTTGCCTTCCACGCCAAGGAGAGTCCCATCCGGACACGGGACGGAGTCTTCAATCTTGTATCTTCATAGTCCAACAGTTCGGCTAAAGTATATAGTCCGGCTATCCGAGGACCCCCTAATCCAGGACTCCCTCAGTAGCCCCTGAACCAGGCTTCAATGACGATGAGTCCGGCGCGCAGATTGTCTTCGGCATTGCAAGGCGGGTTCCTCCTCCGAATATTCCATAGAAGATTTTGAACACAAGGATAGTGTCCGGCTCTGCAAAACAAATTCCATATACCACCGTAGAGAGAATAATATTTCCACAAATCTAATCTGCTGACAGCTTTTCTTAACGTGATGTTCTGCCGTGGTCTGGTCATGACGAACCGTTTTTCCGAGCCTGCCACTGCACGTGTTGCGAGGCGGTTTTGTTGGCACGTCTTGTCGAAGCAGAGATCGTGTCCCTCTTTTCACGGGATTCTCATCAATACGGGTGTGGGTAACCCAATCGTGCCCGCTGGTATGACTCCTTGATTTTAGGAAAGTTCCAGACGGTCGTGCGGAGGGAGAAGCCAGGTATCTGACCCCCGAAATCTCGCACAGGCTGCCTGCTCAAGGGCAGGCCATCCCCACTCCCGAACCTAACGAGAACGTCGTATTTGTTTCCCACTTCCTCCGCGGGCTAGGCTTTAGTCTTGATCCCTTTGTTAGAGGGCTTATGTTCTATTACGGGCTCGATTTCCATGATCTGGCTCCGGATTCCATCCTTCACATCTCGTCGTTTATCATCGTGTGCGAGGCCTTCCTCCGCATCGCCCCACACTTCGGCTTATGGCTCAAGACCTTTAATGTGAAGCCGAAGATGATTGATGGGCGACACGCAAAGTGCGGAGGCGCCATAATAAGCAAAGGCGTCGATGCTCCATGGCCAAAGGGATCCTTCCCCAAGATATCCAACTTATGGCAGCGGGAGTGGTTTTACATCACGGCTCCCCGAAGTACTAAGTGGGTAGCTGCCCCGGCCTTCCGTTCGGGCCCCCGCCACAACTGGCGTTATGGGTCAACAAGGGGCTGGACTGGGGGCCGGCTAATGACGTGCCGACATTGCAGAGTCGCATCCGGGATCTCCTCAAGAGAGATGTCAGCCTTGTCAAGGTAATGCAAGTCATGCTAGTTCGTCGGGTCCTGCCATGCCAACGTCGATCTCTCCGTATGTGGGAGTTCAACCCGAAAGGACCGCGAACCATTCAGCAATTCTTCGGCGTGATGCTCGAAGAGATGTACAGATTGTTCTTCGGATCACCAATAAAGTGTCCGGACACCACCAAGGATGCGGGCCTAAACTGCAATCGTCCAGACACCCAAGTAAGTAATTCTTCGGCCAAACATACTGTCTCTTTATTTATCACAACATCATTCTGAAAAGTCGGTCTTTGACCAGGACTGGATAAAAAAGGCGAAGATGATCAGGTGTTCGGCCCCCCTTCCCGAAGGCTCACCGGATCCTGTACTAGCCAGGATGCTTGAGCTTGCGCCTTATCAAGCGCCATCAGGGGAAGATAAAGGGAGGAATAAAGAAGCCGAAAGCGGGCCTCACTCATTATTCATCCAAACCGGGGGAATTAGTGCCTCCGCGAAGGAGGATAACCGGGGAGAAGAATCTAAAATTCCCTCTTCCCAAGGAAGGAAGAGGACCGCCTCTGAAGACTTGGAAACAATGGTTTCCAAACGAGGGAAGAAACCTTTGTTAGGGGGCCCTACCCCGGAGGGCATCCTTACCGAACAGTGCCCGCAAGGGGACCAGCCCTCCACCGAGCTGTAAGTAAACAAAAGTACTTTGTAGTAAATATATCTTACTTTATTTCCGAGGACAATAACCAAGACGTATGTCTTGTAGTTCGGATCGTAGCCCTTCTCGATAGAGTTCGTCTTCGGGGGATCTTCTTCCGGAGATGATGGAGAGCGAAACGCTTCCCCATGCCTCCCCGCCTCATGAGGCGGACGATCCAGAGGTGTCGTCACGAAGGATTTCTCCTGATCCACCAAGGCCAGAAGGTAACCCTTCGGCCTCCCGAAGTCCGGAGTATTCGGCTCCTAAGGGGAGCAACAGAAAGAGTCCGGAACTATCCGGTGCGCGACCAGACGCACTGATGAATCTTCTGGAGCAAGCGGCTATCTCAGAAGCGCATCGTACGTTAATGGGTACGGTGGTTGAGAGGATTTCATCCGCCGAAAGCGGGTTGAGCTTTTATGAGCCTGCTGAGAGGCTTTGAGGTACGCGAAGTAATATGTATATTTTTGACGATACTGCACATGCTAGGTGTGCCCTATGCAGATAGTAGCCCCTGAGACTTTGGTTGCTATCGAAAAAGGCGGCAAACAGAGGATCATAGTCCCAGGTAATGATCATGCCGCTTTCATGTGCAGGCGGCTGACAGTCCGGTGGCTAGCCGAACTGGTGAGTTTGCCGAACTGAAGCGACAACTTGATGCGGCGGATGCCGACATCGTGCTTGTAAACCGGCGGCTTGACGAGGCACAGGGTATGTATTCTCCGGTGGTCAACATATATTAAGAGGAGCATGATGCTAGTATCTATAATATGCTGTGACTGCAGATGGAGCTGCCGCCGTGGAGACCCTTCAGGCGGAACTTGCCCGAGCCAAGGAACAAGCCAGGAGGAGTGATGCGGCCGCCCTAAAGGCGGTCGAAGAGTTAAGAGCCGAACAGGTTGCGCATTGCCAGACCAAAGAGAAAATAGCCAAGATGGCTGTTGAGTTGAAAGATGCCGCCGACCGTTATGAGCTTCTTGAAAGGGAAAGTCAAACGAAGACGGCGGACCTCGAGAAAGTCATGGTAGCAGCCAAGGAAACCCGCTCTAAAATCAGAGCGGCGAAGGAGGAGCTACGTCAAGCCGGAGATATCATGGCTGGGAAGCCCTTTTTGTTGCGGACGAAGTTCGGAGATCCAAAGTATGCCCTTCTGGATCAATTATGGAGTTCTGTGGACACGTACTTGGATTTGGCAGCGAGTCCTGCTGATGCGACCAAGTTTTTCGAAGATCAAAAAGATCACGAAGTGGAAAAGTTGTTCTGGTCGCAGTTCAATGCTCCAGCGCGTCCGCTGCTGTTAAATGAGCAAATGGCCGAGTGGGCTGAGCTCCATAGGTTGTCCGGACTTGCCATGAGGTCTGTCGTGGATCGTCTTTGGCCGGAAGGACCAAGGCCGAATAGTTATTTTGGTCTAGTGCAACGATTCCTTGGTGTTGTGCCGCATATCGACACTGTAAAGAGGTCGGCGTGCATAGAAGGTGCGCGGATGGCTCTTGCCCGTGTCAAGACATACTGGGCAGAGATGGAGGCCACCGCTATTGCAACCCAGAATCCGGCCGTAGGCCTGGTTTCGGCCGAGCACTATTTTGAAGAAGTCCTAGAAGGTGCTCGTTTAATAGAGGCTCAGTACTCGAAGAGTGTCATGTTCGAGTGACATGTATCCCGATTGTAAAAACAATGCTATTTGAATTATACAGGCTGTGTTTATACTTTTGCCTGAAAGTATTATTATGCCTCTTGTGCAGCCGTTTATGTATATATATATATAACCTGAAAGTTTGCAGTCGTCGGCTTTAGCCCCCACGCATATAATGCGGGGGTGTTCGCAAAAGCGCGTGTTCACACTTGATCCAACGTCTTGGTCCATTAAGGAGGTGGTAGCGCGGCGAACGAGGCAATCAGACTATATTGCTTTAACACTTTCACTTAACCATAGGAGTTTGACAGTGGGGCTACTATATAGCCCCTGGTATTTCCGCGGCTATCCGAATACGGTGCGCGTACGTACATGACCGGGAAAACCGGCCCTTCGTTAATGCAGAGGAATCCTGAAGATTCCGCTAAGTCATCGAGTGGTTGACCAGTCTCGCGCTTTATCATGACAGTCAGTTTTCGGCTTTCTCTACTGAGGTGCTCATCCGGATGAACCAGGGCACAATCACAGTAGTTCTCCCGGTACCACCTTAGCCGATAGAGCGGAACGTAAGGTAGCAAAACGCGGGAGCCACGCAAACCCAACATTTGACCAAAGACATGATTCGGAGCTGATGCATATAAGGCCAAACTCGCGACACCGAACACTCCCTAAGGTGTTCGGTCTTTACAACATATACCGGGCTGAGTAACGCCCTTGATAATGAACCCTGAGTGTCCAGGTACGTGCATTATTCTGACGTGGCAAAATGGAAATAACGTCAGCATCCCTCTCGGTTATACTGAGTATCCAGAGGATGTGAAGCAACAAGAGACAGTAAAAAAGGTTTACACAGGGTCTTAATCTAAAAAGAAACCTTTGAGCGGGGCCCTGCTGCACGTCTACGCCTGTGTCTCCGTTGTGTCGTATCCTGGAAGGGTGTAGCACGATTGTCATCTGTAAAAGAGAAAAACTTAGATTAAAATCTTCGTGCGAAAAACTGATTATTCTCATTAAAATTCAATCTAAATGAGGTCAAGCCGAACTGTAGTCCTTTTTACATGCGGGAAGCCCCTGGTACCGCCTATGGGGGTATATCCATCAAACCAATCTCAGGTTTATCTAAGCTGTTACAGCTAGTGGTGCGCCGGACTCGTCTAGCCGTGTCTGCGGTCTTGACGACCGACCATTTATTCTGGTTGGAGAGCCCGTTTAGTGTTCGGCTGCTAAAGCCGCCACACGTTCTTCCGCGCGTAAGGAACGCTCAGTGTTTCCGCTAACTATGATGATGCCACATGGACCAGGCATCTTAAGCTTAAGAGAAGCGTAATGCGGTACTGCATTAAAACGAGCGAAGGCTGTTCTTCCGAGTAGTGCTTGATAGCCACTTCGGAATGGAGCGATGTCGAAGGTTAACTTTTCACTTCGGAAGTTGTCGGGAGAACCGAATACAACCTCTAGTACTAGAGAGCCCGTACAGCGGGCCTCTAGGCCTGGTATTACTCCTTTAAAGGTAGTATTGCTTTGGCTGATTCTTGTCGGGTCTATCCCCATTTTACGGACTGTGTCCTGATATATCAGATTAAGACTACTGCCGCCGTCCATGAGGACTTGGGTGAGATGGTATCCGTCGATTATTGGGTCTAGCACCAAGGCAGACAATCCTCCGTGCCGGATACTAGCCGGGTGATCCCTGCGATCAAAAGTTATCGGGCAGGCCGACCAAGGGTTGAACTTAGGGGTGACAGTCTCTACGGCGTGTATGTCTCGGAGTGCGTGTTTGCTCCTTCTTTTTGTTACGTGAATCATCTTCACTGTTTTGACCTCTGGTGGGAATTTTTTCTGACCCCCCAGTGTTTTGCTGGCGAGGCTCATCCTCGTCTTCACTTGGTGTTTCCCTCCCCTTGTGTTCGGTGTTTAACTTGCCGACCTGTTTGAAGAGCCAGCATTCTCTGTGGGTGTGATTTGCAGGTTTATCGGAGGTGCCGTGAATCTAACATATTATGTCTAGAATCTTGTTGAGGCTGGACGGTCCATCTCTGTTGCCTTTGAAAGGCTTTTTCCGTTGACCGGGTCGAGAGCCCCTAAATCCGGCGTTTACCGCCGTGTTGTCTGGGCTGTATTCGTTATTTCGACGCTTGCTTTTATTGCGCCGTGGTTTTCCGTTACCATCCCTGACTTTAGATGTGCCTGGGCCGCTGGTGCTACTACGTGCCAGCCAGTTGTCTTCGCCCGCACAAAAGCGGGTCATGAGGCTTGTTAGGGCTGCCATTGTTCTTGGCTTTTCTTGGCCGAGGTGTCTGGCGAGCCATTCGTCTCGGACGCTGTTTTTGAAAGCTGCTAAGGCTTCGGCGTCCGGGCAGTCGACGATTTGATTTTTCTTAGTGAGAAATCTGTTCCAAAGCTTTCGGGCTGACTCGCCGGGCTGTTGAATTATATGACTTAAATCGTCTGCATCCGGAGGCCGGACATAGGTCCCTTGAAAGTTAGCCCTAAAAGCATCCTCAAGCTCCTCCCAACTTCCAATTGAATTTTTGGGGAGGCTCTTCAGCTAGTGCCGAGCTAGTCCTTTCAACTTGAGGGGCAAGTATTTGATGGCGTGGAGATCGTCTCCGCGAGCCATATGGATATGGATGATGAAGTCCTCAATCCAGACCCCAGGGTCTGTCGTTCCGTCGTACGCCTCTATGTTCACGGGTTTGAATGCCTCTAGAAATTCGTGATCCAGCACCTCATCGGTGAAGCATAGGGGGTGCGCGGCGCCCCTGTATTTGGATGTGTCATGGCGTTCTGACGGTTGTAGTGTTCGGTTTTGATTCTGCGCTGGAGCGCGCTTCCTAGATCCGTAGATGGATCTGGTCATGCCGGCTTTTTGATGCAAGTCCTCGCCTGAATCGTGTGCTGACTTATGTGCGGCCTCGTTAGCCGCCCTATCGCGGTCACGAGGTGGTCGATCCGAACGGTCGGCCGTTTTATTTTTCGGCTATGTAGGCTCTAAGGCCTCATCATCGAATTCAGGCACTAGCTTGTGCTTTGGATAGCTCTTTGTGTGGCGACTGCCACCATACTTTTCTTCAGTGTCGAGCACTTTGTTCCATCTACTGTTGAGCGTATTCTGCACGGCCTTAAGCCTTTGCTTCTGCTTCTTCAGACTCCTCGTGGTGGCAATAAGCCTTCTATGGAGGTTCTCTTGTTCCAAGTGCCTTTCCGGGACGATGTGTGCATCGTCGTCCGGACTGTTTTCCTCTCCGGAGAGAGGTTGATGAGCTTTATCCTCAGTGTCGCCGTGATCGGACAGCGGCTCTGTACTATGTTCGCCGTCCGCTGGTTCATCCTGCTCTGTCGCTGGGTCCGTGTGGTCATTGTTTCCTCTGGAGTCGACCGGGGTATTATTTTTTCTTGCGTTGTTATTGCTGTTTTTGCCGAGGCGGGATTTGGAGTGGCGCCTACGCCGTCGCTTTGGTTGCTTCTCAAGGGAACTATCCCTCGCTGCATCCTTTTGTTCCTCGTCATTGTTTTCTTTGGGTGTATCCACCATATATATATATCGTGCGATGAAGTGGCTGTCGAGCGCCCTGTGGGCGGTGGTTCCTGTTCTTCTCCTGCATCGTCGTCCCTACCGTCGATGTCTTTGGAGTCGAAATCGAGCATGTCGGTTAAGTCATCGACAGTGGCTATTAAGTGGGTGGTGGGTGGGGAACGAATTTCTTCGTCGTCCGCCTCCCACTCGAGCCGGACATAGTTCGGCCAAGGGCCTCCTGACAAGGAGAGAGACTTTAATGAATTTAGCACATCACCAAAGGGCGAGTGCTGAAAGATATCCGCGGAGGTAAACTCCATGATCGGCGCCCAATCAGATTCGATAGGCATGGACGCAGGCGGTTCGGGGCCTGTGGCCAGGGACGAATCCGAGGATCCGGCAACACAGGTCTCATAGGAGGTGAAGTTAGTATTTGGATCTATCGCCACTGAGTGTGTAGCCTCCGAGACGGGGTCCATCCACCCATCCTCGGATGGCGTACGACTCCGGATCTAGGGCCGGAGTAGCCATAGGTGTGATCTCCCGAACACCGTCCGACGGCAGAGCTAAGTCGTGCTCATCGTGACTGTGCGGCGCACCTGACATGGGCTCGAATCCGTCAAAGATCAAGTCTCCACGGATGTCGGCAGTGTAGTTTAAATTTCCAAACCTGACCTGGCGGCCAGCGGCGTAGCTCTCGATCTGCTCCAGATGGCCAAGCGAGTTGGCCCGCAGTACGAAGCTGCCGAATACGAAGATCTGTCGGGGGAGGAAAACCTCACCCTGGATCGCATCGTTGCCGATGATCGAAGGAGCCATCAAGCCTTTGTCGCGACGGCACAGTGGAACTCTCAATGAAAGCACCAATGTCGGTGTCAAAACCGGCGGATCTCGGGTAGGGGGTCCCGAACTGTGCGTCTAAGGCGGATGGTAACAGGAGGCGGGGGACACGATGTTTACCCAGGTTCGGGCCCTCTCGACGGAGGTAATACCCTACTTCCTGCTTGATTGAACTTGATGATATGAGTATTACAAGAGTTGATCTACCACGAGATCGTAGAGGCTAAACCCTAGAAGTTAGCCTATGGTATGATTGTTGTTGTCCTACGGACTAAACCCTCCAATTTATGACAATACCTTCATTAACCATAAAGTGGCACTTTTCCCAATTCAAAGATAAAGGGAAGACCTTCTTCTTGATAACATCCTCGGGCATATCTACAAGCTTAAATAATCCACAAACTTCATCCACAAAGATTAGGTGTAAATCGGGATGTAATGTTCCATCACCTGTAAGAGGATTAGCTAGCAGTTTCTCTATCATACCCGAAGGAATTTCAAAGTAAACATTTTCAATAGGTTCAGTAGGTTGAGGAGAAACTCTTTGCTCTACTGGTCAGGGTGAGGATACCCCGAACAAGCCCCTCAAAGGATTATGTTCCATAGTAACAAGTGACAGTAAATTTCAGCACACTATATAAATTTTTCCTTACCAAATTCCACTTACCAAAGGCGCTTCACTCCCCGGCATTGGCGCCAGAAAAGAGTCTTGATGACCCACAAGTATAGGGGATCTATCGTAGTCCTTTCGATAAGTAAGAGTGTCGAACCCAATGAGGAGCAGAAGGAATTGACAAGCGGTTTTCAGTAAGGTATTCTCTGCAAGCACTGAAATTATCGGTAACAGATAGTTTTGTGATAAGGTAATTTGTAACGGGTAACAAGTAATGAAAGTAAATAAGGTGCACCAAGATGGCCCACTCCTTCTTGTAGCAAAGGACAAGCCTGGACAAACTCTTATATGAAGGAAAACGCTCCCGAGGACACATGGGAATTATCGTCAAGCTAGTTTTCATCACGCTCATATGATTCGCGTTCGTTACTTTGATAATTTGGTATGTGGGTGGACCGGTGCTTGGGTACTGCCCTTCCTTGGACAAGCATCCCACTTATGATTAACCCCTATTGCAAGCATCCGCAACTACAAAAGAAGTATTAAGGTAAACCTAACGATAGCATGAAACATATGGATCCAAATCAGCCCCTTACGAAGCAACGCATAAACTAGGGTTTAAGCTTCTGTCACTCTAGCAACCCATCATCTACTTATTACTTCCCAATGCCTTCCTCTAGGGCCAAACAATGGTGAAGTGTCATGTAGTCGACGTTCACATAACACCACTAGAGGAAAGACAACATACATCTCATCAAAATATCGAACGAATACCAAATTCACATGACTACTTATAGCAAGACTTCTCCCATGTCCTCAGGAACAAACGTAACTACTCACAAATCATATTCATGTTCATAATCAGAGGGGTATTAATATGCATAAAGGATCTGAACATATGATCTTTCACCAAATAAACCAACTAGCATCAACTACAAGGAGTAATCAACACTACTAGCAACCCACAGGTACCAATCTGAGGCTTTGGGGCAAGGATTGGATACTGGAGATGAACTAGGGTTTTAGAGGAGATGGTGCTGGTGAAGATGTTGATGGAGATTGACCCCCTCCTGCTGAGAGGATCGAGGGTGATGACGATGGTGATGATTTCCCCCTCCCGGAGGGATGTTTCCCCGGCAAAACAGCTCCGCCGGAGCCCTAGATTGGTTCCGCCTCGTGGCGGCGGTGTTTCGTCTCGAAAGCTTCCTTATGATTTTTTCCAGGGTGAAAGACTTCATATAGAAGAAGATGGGCACCGGAGGCCTTCTAGGGGGCCCACGAGGCAGGGGGCGTGCCCCCCACCCTCGTGGATGGTGGGTGGCCCCACTCTGGTTGATTCTTTCACCAGTATTTTTTATTAATTCCAAAAACTGCCTCCGTGAACTTTCAGGACTTTTGGAGGTGTGCAGAATAGGTCTCTAATATTTGCTCCTTTTCCAGCCCAGAATTCCAGCTGTCGGCATTCTCCCTCTTCATGTAAATCTTGTAAAATAAGAGGGAATATGCATAAGTATTGTGACATCACATGTAATAACAGCCCATAATGCAATAAACATCGATATAAAATCATGATACAAAATGGACGTATCAACTCCCCCAGGCTTAGACCTCGCTTGTCCTCAAGCGGAAGCCGATAACGAAAAATATGACCACATGTTTAGAGATAGAGGTGTCGATAAAATAGAATACGAACATGAGGGCATCATGATCATTCTTATAACAGCAACATATATAAATATTGTCATATGATTTCTTATGCTAAAGTAACAATCTATTCACAATGTCAAGTATGAATCAGAAACTTCATTCAAAACCAACAAACTATAATCTCGGTCATTGAAGCAATTGCAATTTATCATAACATCGGAAAGAGTCATTATAAGAGCTTTTCAGCAAGTCCACATACTCAACTATCATTTAGTCTTTCATAATTGCTAACACTCACACAATACTTATGGGTATGGAGTTTTAATCGGACGCAAGAAAGATAGGGGCTTATAGTGTTGCCTCCCAACCTTTTACCTCAAGGGTAATGTCAACAATAATAGTTTATGATAACTTACATCTAATTGGATATATATATCAAGATCTTTCCAACACAATGTGCTTGCCAAAGGATAAAATATAAAAAGGGAAGGCGAAGATCGCCATGACTCTTGTATACGGTATAAGACAAAAGAAAAAGATAGGCCCTTCGCAGAGGCAAGCAGAGGTCGTCATATGCTTTTATGGTTGGATGCACGAAATCTTAATGCAAAAGAACATCACCTTATATTGCCACTTGTGATATGGACCTTTATTATGCAGTTCGTCGCTTTTATTGCTTCCACATCACAAGGATCTTACTAATAAATCATACATATCTAGAGAGCAATTTTTATTGCATGCAACGATGACAACTTACTTGAAGGATCTTACTCAATCCATAGGTAGATATGGTGGACTCTCACGGCAAAACTTTGTTTAAGGATATTCGGAAGCACAAGTAGTATCTCTACTTGGTGCAAAGAATTTGGCTAGCATGAGGGGGAAAGGCAAGCTTAACATGTTGGATGATCCATGACAATATACTTTATTTCAGATATAAGAAAACATAACCCATTACGTTGTCTTTCTTGTCCAACATCAACTCTTTAGCATGTCATATTTTAATGAGTGCTCACAATCATAAAAGATGTCCAAGATAGTATATTTATATGGGAAAACCTCTCTTTCTTTATTACTTCCTATTAATTGCAACGATGACCAAAACTGTGTTTGTCAACTCCCAACAACTTTTATTCGTCATACTCTTTATATGTGAAGTTATTAGTCTCCATATGATCAATATGATCTCTTTATTTCTTTTTATTCTTTCTTTTTCTTTTATTCCCTCACGATCATAGCAAGATAATCAAGCCCTTGACTCAAAACTAATCTTTATTATATATAGCTCACATACTCAATTACATAGAGGGATCATAAAGCAAAACTCAAAACTAAATCATACTAAAACTTTATTCTACTAGATCAAGATATTACCAAAAGGATCGAACTAAGAAAAACGGTAAAGATAGGAGTGTGATGGTGATACGATACCGGGGCACCTCCCCCAAGCTTGGCAGTTGCCAAGGGGAGTGCCCATACCATATACTCAGTTCTCCTTTGCTGGTGAAGAAGATGGTGGTGATGATGGATAGTCGCACATCGAGTGTAGGAGATCTTCCAATTTGCAGATAATGCCCTTGAGTGCGGTAATATGCTCCTTCAACAAAATATTTTCACGTGTGAGATACTTATTTTGTATGCGAGCTAACTCAATCATCTTGAAAGCTTCACTTTCCGTTGGGGTAAGAAGATTGTAATGAGGTTGGAGGATGTCTTTGTCTTCTGCTGCCGGAGCTTGAACCTCCATGGCCTTCTTGATCCCATCATCCTTGTTGATCTCCCCTGGTTCTTCTCTCTTCAACTCTATCTTCATTAGCCAAGCATCGTTGCCCTCATTGTTGGAGGAGAAGGACAACATGATGCCTGGCCTTGACAACTCTGGCAGAAAACAGCTCGAAACAAAAACAGAAGATATTTGCGTGGTACGGTGGTCAAAACCTTTGGGAGATTATATAATGATTTTTTACCGACTAAAAGAAGTATCGTGCAATAAAACGGAGTCCGGAGAGCACACGAGGTGCCCACGAGGCAGGGGGCGCGCCCAGGGGGTAGGGCGCGCCCTCCACCCTTGTGGACGCCTCATGTCCTTCCTGGACTACTTCTTATTTTCCTATTTTCTTAAATATTCCAAAACGGAGGAAAACTGCAATTAGAACTGTTTTGGAGTCGGTTTACTTACTGTACCATGTACCTATTCCTTTTCGAAGTCCGAAACGTTCTGGAAGGTGTCCCTTATGTACTCCTCCGGGGTTACATTGTCAATAACATTAGTTTCAACATTTATAGGATTACCTGAGATATAATGTTTGATTCTTTGACCGTTCACCACCTTCAGAGTTGTGCCTTCGAAGGTGTTGATTTTTATGGCACCAGAACGATAGACCTCCTCGATAACGTAAGGCCCTTCCCATTTAGAGAGAAGTTTTCCTGCAAAAAATCTTAAACGAGAGTTGAATAGCAACACATAATCACCTACATTAAACTCACGCTTTTGTATACTTTTTTCATGCCATCTTTTAACTTTTTCTTTAAACAATTTGGCATTCTCATAGGCTTGAGTTCTCCATTCATCAAATGAGCTAATGTCAAATAGCCTCTTTTCACCGGCAAGTTTGAAATCATAATTGAGCTCTTTGATGGCCCAATATGCCTTATGTTCTAGTACGAGAGGTAAGTGACATGCTTTTCCATAAACCATTTTATACGGAGACATGCCCATAGGATTTTTATATGCAGTTCTATAGGCCCATAATGCATCATCAAGTTTCTTGGACCAATTCTTTCTAGATCTGTTAATAGTCTTTTGCAAAATTAATTTAAGCTCTCTATTACTCAGTTCTACCTGACCACTAGATTGTGGGTGGTATGGAGATGCAATTCTATGATTAACGTCATACTTAGCGAGCATTTTACGAAAAGCACCATGAATAAAATGTGAACCACCATCAGTCATTAAATATCTTTGGACTCCAAACCTCAGAAAAATAACTTCTTTAAGCATCTTAATAGAGGTGTTATGATCAACACTACTAGTTGGAATAGGTTCTACCCACTTATTAACATAATCAACAACAACTAAAATATGTGTATACCCATTAGAGGAAGGAAACGGTCCCATATAATCAAAGCCCCAAACATTAAATGGTTCAATAACAAGTGAATAGTTCATAGGCATTTCTTGACGTCTACTAATATTACCAATTATTTGGCATTCATCACAAGACAAGACAAACTTACGGCCATCCTTGAAGAGAGTAGGCCAATAAAAACCGGATTGCAATACCTTATGTGCAGTTCTATCTCCAGCGTGGTGTCCTCCATAAGCCTCGGAATGACACTTACATAGGATCTGTTCCTGTCAGGTACACAACATCTAATAACACCATCTACTCCTTCTTTATAAAGGTGTGGGTCATCCCAAAAGTAATGTCTCAAATCATAGAAAAGCTTTTTCTTTTGCTGGTATGTGAAGCTAGGTGGTATAAATTTAGCAACAATGTAATTAGCATAATCAGCATACCAAAGAGCAGTACAAGAAGCATTTATGGCAGCTAATTGTTCATCAGGAAAGCTATCATCAATAGTAGTGGGTCATCAAGAACATTCTCTAACCTAGACAAATTGTCTGCAATGGAGTTCTCAACTCCCTTTCTATCAATAATATGCAAATCAAATTCTTGTAGCAAGAGAACCCATCTAATAAGTCTAGGTTTAGCATCTTTCTTTTCCATAAGATATTTAATAGCAGCATGATCGGTGTGAATAGTTACTTTAGAATCAACAATATAAGGTCGGAACTTATCACAAGCAAATACAACTGCTAAAAATTCTTTTTCAGTAGTAGCATAATTTCTCTAGGCACTGTCTAGAGTTTTACTAGCATATTGGATAACATTTAATTTCTTATCAACTCTTTGTCCTAGAACAGCACCTATAGCATAATCACTAGCATCACACATAATTTCAAAGGGTAAATTCCAATCAGGTGGCTGAACAATAGGTGCAGAAATCAAGGCTTTCTGAAGTACTTCAAATGCTTCTACACAATCATCATCAAAGATAAAAGGAACATCTTTTTGTAATAGGTTAGTCAGAGGCCTAGAGATTTTTGAGAAGTCCTTAATGAACCTCCTATAAAACCCGGCATGACCAAGGAAACTTCTTATACCTTTAATGTCCTTGAGACATGGCATCTTTTCAATAGCATCAACTTTAGCTTTATCAACTTCAATACCTCTTTCAGAAATTTTATGCCCCAGGACAATACCTTCATTAACCATAAAGTGGCACTTTTCCCAATTCAAAGATAAAGGGAAGACCTTCTTCTTGATAACATCCTCGGGCATATCTACAAGCTTAAATAATCCACAAACTTCATCCACAAAGATTAGGTGTAAATCGGGATGTAATGTTCCATCACCTGTAAGAGGATTAGCTAGCAGTTTCTCTATCATACCCGAAGGAATTTCAAAGTAAACATTTTCAATAGGTTCAGTAGGTTGAGGAGCAACTCTTTGCTCTACTGGTCGGGGTGAAGATACCCCGAACAAGCCCCTCAAAGGATTATGTTCCATAGTAACAAGTGACAGTAAATTTCAGCACACTATATAAATTTTTCCTTACCAAATTCCACTTACCAAAGGCGCTTCACTACCCGGCATTGGCGCCAGAAAAGAGCCTTGATGACCCACAAGTATAGGGGATCTATCATAGTCCTTTCGATAAGTAAGATTGTCGACCCAATGAGGAGCAGAAGGAATTGACAAGCGGTTTTCAGTAAGGTATTCTCTGCAAGCACTGAAATTATCGGTAACAGATAGTTTTGTGATAAGGTAATTTGTAACGGGTAACAAGTAATGAAAGTAAATAAGGTGCACCAAGATGGCCCAATCCTTCTTGTAGCAAAGGACAAGCCTAGACAAACTCTTATATGAAGGAAAACGCTCCTGAGGACACATGGGAATTATCGTCAAGCTAGTTTTCATCACGCTCATATGATTCGCTTTCGTTACTTTGATAATTTGGTATGTGGGTGGACCGGTGCTTGGGTACTTCCCTTCCTTGGACAAGCATCCCACTTATGATTAACCCCTATTGCAAGCATCCGCAACTACAAAAGAAGTATTAAGGTAAACCTAACGATAGCATGAAACATATGGATCCAAATCAGCCCCTTACGAAGCAACGCATAAACTAGGGTTTAAGCTTCTGTCACTATAGCAACCCATCATCTCCTTATTACTTCCCAATGCCTTCCTCTAGGCCCAAACAATGGTGAAGTGTCATGTAGTCGATGTTCACATAACACCACTAGAAGAAAGACAACATACATCTCATCAAAATATCGAACGAATACCAAATTCACATGACTACTTATAGCAAGACTTCTCCCATGTCCTCAGGAACAAACATAACTACTCACAAATCATATTCATGTTCATAATCAGAGGGGTATTAATATGCATAAAGGATCTGAACATATGATCTTTCACCAAATAAACCAACTAGCATCAACTACAAGGAGTAATCAACACTACTAGCAACCCACAGGTACCAATCTGAGGCTTTGGGACAAAGATTGGATACAAGAGATGAACTAGGGTTTTAGAGGAGATGGTGCTGGTGAAGATGTTGATGGAGATTAACCCCCTCTTGCTGAGAGGATCGATGGTGATGACGATGGTGATGATTTCCCGCTACCGGAGGGATGTTTTCCCGGCAGAACAGCTCCGCCGGAGCCCTAGATTGGTTCTGCCTCGTGGCGGCGGTGTTTCATCTCGAAAGCTTCCTTATGATTTTTTCCAGGGTGAAAGACTTCATATAGAAGAAGATGGGCACCGGAGGCCTGCCAGGGGGCCCACGAGGCAGGGGGCGCGCCCCCCACCCTCGTGGATGGTGGGTGGCCCCCTCTGGTTGATTCTTTCGCCAGTATTTTTTATTAATTCCAAAATCTGCCTCCGTGAAGTATCAGGACTTTTGGAGCTGTGCAAAATAGGTCTCTAATATTTGCTCCTTTTCCAGCCCAGAATTCCAGCTGCCGGCATTCTCCCTCTTCATGTAAACCTTGTAAAATAAGAGAGAATAGGCATAAGTATTATGACATAACGTGTAATAACAGCCCATAATGCAATAAACATCGATATAAAAGCATGATGCAAAATGGACGTATCAGTGCAGACTAGCTCTGTGATCTGAGGATTATCCTCATTGCTACACAGAAGTATTATGTCCTTGATGCACCACTAGGTGACGGACCTATTACAGCAGCAGATGCAGACGTTATAAAAGTTTGGCAAGCTCGGTATGATGACTACTTGATAGTTTAGTGCACCATGCTTTACGGCTTAGAACCGGGACTTCAAAAATGTTTTTAACGACACGGAGCATATGAGATGTTCCAAGAGCTGAAATTGGTATTTCAGACTCATGCCCGAATCGAGAGGTGTGAGACCTCTGACAAGTACTTTGCCTACAAGATGGAGGAGAATAGCTCAACCTGTGAGCATGTGCTCAGAATGTCTGAGTACTACAATCGCTTGAATCAAGTGGGAGTTAATCTTCCAGATAAGATAATGATTGACAGTGTTCTCTAGTCACTACACTAAGTTACTGGAACTTCGTGATGAACTATAATATGCAAGGGATGACGAAAACGATTCCTTGAGCTCTTCGCGATACTGAAATCGGTGAAGGTAGAAATCAAGAAAAGCATCAAATGTTGATGGTTGACAAGACCACTAGTTTCAAGTAAAAGGGCAAGGGAAAGAAAGGGAACTTCAAGAAGAATGACAAGCAAGTTGCCACTCCCATGAAGAAACCCAAAGCTAGACCCAAGCCTGAAACTGAGTGCTTCCACTTCAAAGGAAATGGTCACTGGAAGCGGAACTGCCCCAAATACTTGGCGGATAAGAAGGATGGCAAAGTGAACAAAAGTATATATGATATACATGTTATTGATGTGTACTGATACGTCTCCAACGTATCTATCATTTTTGATTGTTCCATGCTATTATATATTCTATTTTGGATGGTTAATGGCTTATTTATACACTTTTATATTATTTTTGGGACTAACCTATTAACCGGAGGCCCAGCCCAAATTGCTGTTTTTTTGCCTATTTCTGTGTTTCGCGGAAAAAGGATATCAAACAGAGTCCAAACGGAATGAAACCTTCGGGAGCGTGATTTTTGGTACAAACGTGATCCAGAGGACTTGGAGTGGACGTCAAGCAACCAACGAGGCGGCCACGAGGCAGGGGGCGCGCCTACCCCCCCCCCCCAGGCGCGCCCTCCACCCTCGTGGGCCCCTCGTGGCTCCACCGACCTACTTCTTCCTTCTATATATACCTACGTACCCCCAAACCATCGAAGAGCACCACGAAAACCTAATTCCACCACCGCAACCTTCTGTACCCGTGAGATCCCATCTTGGGGCCTTTTCCGGTGTCTTGCCGGAGGGGGCATCGATCACGGAGGGCTTCTACATCAACACCATAGCCTCTCCGATGATGTGTGAGTAGTTTACCTCAGACCTTCGGGTCCATAGTTATTATCTAGATGGCTTCTTCTCTCTCTTTGGATCTCAATACAAAGTTCTCCTCGATTCTCTTGGAGATCTATTCGATGTAATCTTCTTTTGCGGTGTGTTTGTCGAGATCCGATGAATTGTGGGTTTATGATCAAGATTATCTATGAACAATATTTGAATCTTCTCTGAATTCTTTTATGTATGATTGGTTATCTTTGCAAGTCTCTTCGAATTATCAGTTTGGTTTGGCCTACTAGATTGATTTGTCTTGCAATGAGAGAAGTGCTTAGCTTTGGGTTCAATCTTGCAGTGCTCAATCCCAGTGACAGTAGGGGAAACGACACGTATTGTATTGTTGCCATCGAGGATAAAAAGATGGGGTTTATATCATATAGCATGAGTTTATCCCTCTACATCATGTCATCTTGCTTAAAGCGTTACTCCGTTCTTATGAACTTAATACTCTAGATGCATGCTGGATAGCGGTCGATGTGTGGAGTAATAGTAGTAGATGCAGGCAGGAGTCGGTCTACTTGTCACGGACGTGATGCCTATATACATGATCATATCTAGATATTCTCATAACTATGCTCAATTCTATCAATTGCTCGACAGTAATTCGTTCACCCACCGTAATACTTATGCTCTTGAGAGAAGACACTAGTGAAACCTATGGCCACCGGGTCTATTTTCCATCATATTAATATCCCGTTATTTCCATTACTGTTTACTTTGCTTTCTTTACTTTTACTCTTTATCATAAAAATACCAAAAATATTATCTTATCATCTCTATCAGATCTCACTCTCGTAAGTGACCGTGAAGGGATTGACAACCCCTTTATCGCGTTGGTTGCGAGGTTCTTATTTGTTTGTGTAGGTGCGTGGGACTTGAGTGTGACCTCCTACTGGATTGATACCTTGGTTCTCAAAAACTGAGGGAAATAATTACGCTACTTTACTGCATCACCCTTTCCTCTTCAAGGGAAAACCAACGCAGTGCTCAAGAGGTAGCAAGAAGGATTTCTGGCGCCGTTGCCGGGGAGGTGTGCGCCAAGTCAAGTCAAGATTTGACTCCCAACAACAAGCCATTTTTTGGCGCCGTTGCCGAGTCTACACAAGTCAAGACATACCAAGTACCCATCACAAACTCTTATCCCTCGCATTACATTATTTGCCATTTGCCTCTCGTTTTCCTCTCCCCCACTTCACCCTTGGCGTTTTATTCGCCCTCTCTTTTCCGTTCGCCCTCTTTTTTTCACTTGCTTCTTGTTTGCTCGTGTGTTGGACCGCTTGCTTGTCATGATGGTTCAAGGTAATACTAAATTGTGGGACTTTGCCAATACCAACAACAATGATTTTCTTAGCACTCCGATTGCTCCTCTTACCGAAGCTGAATCTTGTGAAATTAATGCTGCTTTGCTGAATCTTGTCATGAAAGATCAATTCGCCGGCCTTCGTAGTGAAGATGCCGCTACCCATCTAAATAGCTTTGTTGATTTGTGTGATATGCAGAAGAAGAAAGATGTGGATAATGATATTGTTAAATTGAAGCTATTTCCGTTTTCTCTTAGAGATCGTGCTAAAACCTGGTTTTTGTCTTTGCCTAAAAATAGTATTGATTCTTGGAATAAGTGCAAAGATGCTTTTATCTCTAAGTATTTTCCTCCCTCTAAAATCATCTCTCTTAGAAATGATATTATGAATTTTAAGCAACTTGATCATGAACATGTTGCACAAGCTTGGGAGAGGATGAAATTAATGATACGTAATTGTCCTACTCATGGTTTGAACTTATGGATGATTATACAAAAATTTTATGCCGGATTGAATTTTGCTTCTAGAAATCTTTTAGATTCGGCCGCGGGAGGCACTTTTATGGAAATCACTTTAGGAGAAGCTACTAAACTCCTAGATAATATTATGGTTAATTATTCTCAATGGCACACCGAAAGATCTACTAGTAAAAAAGTGCATGCGATAGAAGAAATTAATGTTTTGAGTGGAAAGATGGATGAACTTATGAAATTGTTTGCTAATAAGAGTGTTTCTTCTGATCCTAATGATATGCCTTTGTGTACTTTGATTGAGAATAATAATGAATCTATGGATGTGAACTTTGTTGGTAGGAACAATTTTGGTAACAACGCTTATAGAGGAAACTTTAATCCTAGGCCGTATCCTAGTAATTCCTCTAATAATTATGGTAATTCCTACAACAACTCTTATGGAAATTTTAATAAGATGCCCTCTTATTTTGAGACTAGTGTTAAAGAATTTATGATTTCGCAAAAGAATTTCAATGCTTTGCTTGAAGAAAAATTGCCTAAGATTGATGAATTGGCTAGGAACGTGGATAGAGTTTCTCTTGATGTTGATTCTTTGAAACTTAGATCTATTCCACCTAAGCATGATATCAATGAGTCTCTCAAAGCCCTGAGAATTTCCATTGATGACTGCAAAGAAAGAACCGCTAGGATGCGTGCTAAGAAAGATTGCTTTGTGAAAGCGTGTTCTTCTAGTTTTTATGAGAATAAAGATGAAGATATAAAAGTTATTGATGTGTCCCCTATTATATATTTGTCTTGCAATATGAATCTTGATAATGATGGGACTGGAGATGAGTCAACTTTAGTTAAAAGGCGTCCCAAAAATTCGGAGTTTTTATATCTTGATGCAAAAATTGGTAAAAGTGGGATTGAAGAGGTTAAAACTTTAGATAGCAATGAACCCACTATTTTGGATTTCAAGGAATTTAATTATGATAATTGCTCTTTGATAGATTGTATTTCTTTGTTGCAATCCGTGCTAAATTCTCCGCATGCTTATAGTCAAAATAAAGCTTTTACTAAACATATCGTTGATGCTTTGATGCAATCTTATGAAGAAAAACTTGAGTTGGAAGTTTCTATCCCTAGAAAACTTTATGATGAATGGGAACCTACAATTAAAATTAAAATTATCAATCATGAATTCTATGCTTTGTGTGATCTGGGTGCTAGTTTTTCCACGATTCCAAAAACTTTGTGTGATTTGTTAGGTTTCCGTGAATTTGATGATTGCTCTTTAAACTTGCATCTTGCGGATTCCACTATCAAGAAACCTATGGGAAGAATTAATGATGTTCTTATTGTTGCAAATAGGAATTATGTGCCAGTAGATTTCATTGTTCTTGATATAGATTGCAATCCTTCATGTCTTATTATTCTTGGTAGACCTTTCCTTAGAACGATTGGTGCAATCATTGATGTGAAGGAAGGAAATATTAGATTCCAATTTCCGTTAAGGAAAGGCATGGAACACTTCCCTAGAAAGAAAATTAAATTACCATATGAATCTATGATGAGAGCCACTTATGGATTGCCTACCAAAGATGGCAATACCTAGATCTATCCTTGTTTTATGCCTAGCTAAAAGGCGTTAAACGATAGCGCTTGTTGGGAGGCAACCCAATTTTATTTTAGTTTTCTGCTTTTTGGTTCTGTTTAGGAATAAATAATCCATATAGCTTCTGTTTAGACGTGGTTTTGTGTTTTAATTAGTGTTTGTGCCAAGTTAAACCTATAGGATCTTCTTGGATGATAGTTATTTGATCTTGCTGAAAATTCCAGAAACTTTCTGTTCACGAAAACAATTGTTAAAAATCACCAGAACGTGATAAAATACTAATTCCAATTGAAGCAGATCAATAAACAAATTATTTAGGTCTTCCTATTTTGGAAGAATTTTTAGAGTTCCAGAAGTTTGCGTTAGTTACATATTACTACAGACTGTTCTGTTTTTGACAGATTCTTTTTTCGTGTGTTGTTTGCTTATTTTAATGAATCTATGGCTAGTAAAAGAGCTTATAAACCATAGAGAAGTTGGAATACATTAGTTTTAACACCAATATAAATAAATAATGAGTTCAATACAGTACCTTGAAGTAGTATTTTGTTTTCTTTCGCTAACGGAGCTCACGAGATTTTCTGTTAAGTTTTGTGTTGTGAAGTTTTCAAGTTTTGGGTGAAGATTTGATGGATTGTGGAACAAGGAGTGGCAAGAGCCTAAGCTTGGGGATGCCCAAGGCACCCCAAGGTAAATCCAAGGACACCAAAAAGCCAAAGCTTGGGGATGCCCCGGAGGGAATCCCCTCTTTCGTCCTCATCCATCGGTAACTTTACTTGGAGCTATATTTTTATTCACCACATGATATGTGTTTTGCTTGGAGCGTCTTGTATGATTTGAGTCTTTGTTTTTTAGTTTGCCACAATCATCCTTTCTGTACACACCTTTTGAGAGTGTAACATCCCAAATTTTCAATTTGGAATGTTATACATAGATCATCATTTGCATATCATGTTTTGTGCATTTTGGCAAATCCTCGATAAATCCTAAGCAACTCAAGGACCCTCGGAGAGAGTTGGGGATTTTCTTGAATTTTCTTATTTGATTTTCCAACGAGGATTTTGGTTTTAATTATTTTTCTCTCCGAAAAAATATTTCATTTAAAATAAACGAGAGGAGAAAATATGACTTCTCCAAAAACATTGAAATACTGGAGGAAAAATGTTAAAAACATTATTTGGAATTTATTGGATTTTATTTGCAATTTTTATTGCATTTAAAAATATGCATGTTTTCAAAATATTTATTTTTGATTTTAAAAGTGTTCACCCTATTCTAGATTTTCTAACTAGACGGGGAAAATTTATTTCGTATTTTTCTGATTTTTATTTATTTTTCTACGCAATATTTTCCGCGGAACATATTTAAAAAAAATACGCGCTTGCCCGACTGGGCCGAGGCCCAGCCGAAGCCAGGCCGGCCCGCCCGTCCTCTCCTTCCCCACGCCGCCGGAGTCCGCCGGGAGCACGAAACCGCCGCCGCCTCAGGCTTTGCCCCTCCCCCAAGCCCTCTAGCCCCCCTACCTATATATAGCACCCCCCCCCTCCGTTTTTCCCGCCACCATCGCCGGAGAAGCCGCCGCCGCCGCCCCG
>NC_057799.1:197834297-197835178 GCF_018294505.1 Triticum aestivum
CACCCTCGCCCGCCGGAGCCGCCGCCCGAGCCCCGCACCCCTCGCCGCCGACCCCGCCCACCGGAGCCCCTCGCCGGAGCGAGCCCCTTCGAGGTACTGCCGTTCGTGTTGACCGGTTTTTCTGGAAAAAAACCTTTTGTTTAAAAAAAACCCTAGATCGGTTTTTTTTTGGTTTTCTTATTTTACGAGCGTTCACCGAACCGTTCGTTTTAACGAACGCGTTCGTCGGTTTTTCTCTGTTAATGAACGTCCGTTATTTAACCGTTCGTCCGTTTTTCTTTTTCGACGGATTTTCTCGTTATTTTTCTCGGATTCGATTTCTGATCGAAACTTCGAATCTGTTTAACTTTTCGCTCGTTTATCGGAATCAGGTGATTCAAGCGCCTAGAGTTTCGTCTCGAAATTCTCTTTCCGTTTAACCTACTCAAACAAGTTTTTGCTACAGTAAAATTTGACCTAGATCCAGATTAGCAAACGAAGTTTCTTTCTTTCGCCGTTTGACTTTCGTTGTTTCTTTCGAGTTGATTCTTTTTGCAAACCGGAGTTCTTAAGTTGAACTTTCTGGTTGGATCTTTCTTTCGAGTTTTACCTGTGCATTAGATGAGTACTGATTGTATGCTTGCTTGTTTGTTTGCGATAGAGTACCCGGAGTGTGACGCTTGTTACTTCGACTCGCTAGGTTTTGCGGATCATCAGCAAGGCAAGTAACACTTTGATCATACCCCGTTCATACCCAGTTTTATTGCATTAGATCTATTTTCCCAAACACATTGCATGATTAGGATCTAATTAAACTGTGGGTATTGGGATGTAGTTGAGGTAGTACCTATTACCTGTTTACTATCAAACCCTTGGGAGTTACTTCTACGTTGCTTATATTA
>NC_057799.1:197835188-197842256 GCF_018294505.1 Triticum aestivum
TTGGGTTTGAGAGATATTCATGACAGATGTGAGTGTTTAATAATGGTTCAACTTAAGGTGGCAACTAAAACTCACATCTGGGTGGATTGAGACACCTGGAGAACCCAGTGTTGTCTGTATGTATAAGGTCCGCCACCCAGGCTCAAAGGGATCATAAGATTATTCATGCTAGAAACTTCCGTGTGCAGCCGCAAGCTATTATGGGCTCTAGCATAGCTGAGTAGGTTACAGGATCTCTTGAAGAGGTGGACTAGCAGATGTAGGGGAAAGTAGGTGTACCGGTCCATCCAGAGTAGAGAGTGACTGTTTCTGAAAGACTGTGTCTCGGTCATCCGTTTCTCAAACATCAGGCAGTGCGAGAATCAAGCGGAGGCGATCGAGTCTTGTGGGAAAAGTGCACAAACCTCTGCAGAGTGTACAAACTGATCATGATTAGCCGTGTCCCCGGTTATGGACAACTTGAGTATCTAGTACCTGGATTATCATTTGAATCTCATCACCGTGATACTTAATTAATTTTGTTGGGTTAATGATGTTACTTAATTGGGATTGAGTTGGAGGTACCTTCTCAATGTTTCAACCATCATGATAGTTAAATAAAATTTATTCCTTTGCAGTAGGATAAAATTGGCTTTTCGCAAAAACATTATAACCATAGAGCTTTCCACCAGCCATATATGCATATAGTATAGCCTTATCATTGTTCATTGCTCTCTATGTGTTGCTTTGCCAGCATATTCTATGTGCTGACCCGTTTTCGGGCTGCAACGATTCATGTTGCAGACTTTTTAGACGACGAGTAAGGTGCCTTAGGTCGTGGTCTTATACTCAGTGATGCCGCTGGAGTTGATGGACTCACTTATCTTCCAAGTCTTCCGCTGTTATCGTTTTAGATGGCCTTAAGCCATGTTTATTATACTTGATCTCTTCGGAGATATTCGATGTAATAAGTGTGTGATTGCTACTCTGTTATAAATCCTCCATTTGTACTATGCGTGTCAGCATTACTGATCCAGGGATGACACTGGTGCACAGCAGCACAGGCCATTTGAGGTCTGGTCGCTACAAAGTTTGTATCAGAGCACACGCTGACTATAGGACACGACCACTAAGCTTAAGCCCTAGAAAACTTCTCTCTTCTCATTTCTGACTCCTCTCCACTTTCTACTCTTTTAGGAATGGCGAATGCAAGGAGCAAGTTCATGCAACCGGATGAAGACACGCCGTTTGGACGACATTTGAAGGAAGTCACCAAGTACTTGAACATAGGAATACCAAGCGTCACCGGAACCTACAACGCTACATTACCTGAAGAGGAGAGCTGGAAGATTCAAGTTATCATTCCAGGAAGGACGTTTGTGCCAATTACGGAACCCATGAGATTGGTTTTCGAAGCACCAACTTGGAACCTAGGGAAGAGCATGGCCGCACACATCGCCATGGGACGCATTGGAGAAGTCTATCACCAGGAGCTTAAGGATACAATTTATCAGATTTGTGGACGTCGAGACGCGCAGTGGGAGATGATCAAGACCAAGAAGGATGGATCAATTGCAGCTTTCATCCAGGAGCAGAACCAACATATTCGACACCAGGAGAATCAGTTGTGCACGGACAAGGAAGAACTGAAGAAGGCATTCACGAAGATCAAGGAACTCCAAGAAGAACTCAAGGCTACCCGCGAAGATTATTTGGAGGAAATCAACGCACTAGTAGGGAAGATTGACGACCTGGAGAATAAGATTGGATCATTCGTGGGAAATCCAGTGCCAAAAGCAGAAGTCGACGAATGCACTTGTCCGGATAACTACATCATCATCGACGACACCGACTCGGAACCAAGTGAAGGCGAATGGATTGATGAAGCTGGAGCAGACATCATGGAGTCTTCAACTGATTAGAATTTTTAGTAGACTACCATATCAGTAGTAGTTTTTCCCCATTAGTAGTATAGCTCAAGCACTTTGTAACGCTAGTTAGATCGATTGTTTTGCCTTGTTTGGATTGATTGAGTGATATTGATTGAATTTGTCTCATGAGCATATGGGTAGTGTTTCTCTCTAGACCTCTTTCTATTCTTAATTCTCATCTTTTCTAAACCTATCAGATGCCTCCGAGACGCGACACCGGATTTGTTTTCCCGTCAGAGATCACCCAGTTGATTCAGCAACAGAATGCCTTGATGCAAGTGTTAGTTCAGAACCAAGGCAACAACAACAACCCACCGCCACCACCACCTGTTGACCACTTAGCCCGTTTCTTAAGGCTAAACCCGCCGGTGTTTTCTAGTAGCACCGAGCCGATTGTAGCAGATGATTGGCTCCGCAAAGTTGGAAGGGAGTTGACCACTGCAGGATGCACAGATGCGGAAAGAGTGCGTTTTGCCGCACATCAGCTTGATGGACCCGCAGCATCATGGTGGGAGAATTATACAGCCACGCACCCTATTGACACTGTCACATGGGACCAGTTTCAGCAAGCTTTCCGTACAGCTCATGTTTCAGCAGGAGCTATGGCTATGAAGAAGCGTGAGTTTCGCAACCTACGCCAAGGAGGACGCACCGTAGGCCAGTATGTGGAAGATTTCAGTAAGTTAGCACGTTATGCACCAGATGACGTTGCTACGGATGCAGCCAAGCAGGAGAAGTTTCTGGAAGGATTGAATGATGAGCTGAGTATGCAGTTGATGGTAGCAACTTTCAACAACTACCAGGAGCTGGTAGATAGAGCTCTCATGATAGAAGGGAAGCAGCAGCAGATTGAAAACCGCAAGAGGAAGTATGGACAAGGGAAGTATAATTCTGGAGCCCAGCAGAAGCCACGATTTACCCCGAAGCCGGGAGGACAGTTTCAGCATACCCATGGAGGAGGTAGTTCGCACAACCATAATGGCTCCAAGAATGGTAATGGGAATGGAGGAGGAAACGGACAGAACCGCACCAACCCATCTACCCCAACCAAGAGAGATCTAAGTCACATTACCTGTTTCAAGTGCCAGAAGACGGGACATTACGCTACCAATTGTCCCGAAGCCCAAAATGGAAATGGCAATGGAAGCTCTGGGAAGAAGCCGAACCCGTTCAACAAAGGACATGTGAACCACGTGAGCGTGGAGGAGATTGAAGCTCGGCCTGATGCAGTAATAGGAGCGGAGTATATGGCCACCCAAGGATGTTTTCAGATACCGTTGGCCATTGGAAGGCATGTTTTCCCCTCAGACCTCATTGTTTTGGAATCGCAAGGTTTGGATGTGATTTTGGGAATGGATTGTCTATCGTTGTATGGAGGAAACATTGATTGTGCCAGCAAGACTATTTTGCTTACCACCCCTGAAGGAAAGAGGATCAAGTATGTATCCAGGCACATGCCGAAGAGGACTCAAGTGAATTCCTTATCAGGAGTTGTACAGGAGGAAGTACCAGTAGTGAAGGATTATCCGGATGTATTTCCAGAAGAGTTGCCAGGCATGCCACCAGATAGAGACATTGAGTTCTTGATTGAACTTTTGCCAGGCACAGGGCCAATATCTAAGAGACCGTACAGGATGCCCGCAAAGGATTTGGAGAAAATTAAGAAGCAGATCAAGGAGTTACTGGATAAAGGCTATATACGCCCAAGTTCGTCACCTTGGGGATCACCAGTACTTCTAGTAGAGAAGAAAGATGGATCACTAAGGATGGTTGTTGATTACCGAGGATTGAATGAAGTGACCATCAAAAACAAGTACCCACTGCCGATGATCAATGATTTGTTTGACCGCCTGCAAGGAGCTAAAGCATTTTCCAAGATCGATCTACGATCGGGATACCATCAGTTAAAGATTCGAGAGCAGGATATACCCAAGACAGCATTTACCACCAGATATGGATTGTATGAGTATACCATTATGTCATTTGGACTGACTAACGCACCGGCCTATTTCATGAACCTGATGAACAAAGTGTTTATGGAGTTTTTGGATAAGTTCGTCGTGGTGTTCATTGATGATATTTTAATATTTTCCAAGGATGAAGAAGAGCATGAGGAGCATTTACGATTGGTGCTTGAGAAGCTCAGAGAACATCAGTTATATGCCAAGTTCAGCAAATGTGAGTTTTGGTTGAAGGAAGTTGGATTCCTTGGACATGTTATTTCTGGAGAAGGAATAGCAGTAGACCCTACCAAGGTTGACACAGTGACCAGTTGGGAATCACCCACTACAGTTGGAGAAATCCGGAGTTTTCTTGGACTCGCAGGATACTACCGGAGATTTATCGAGAATTTCTCAAAGATTGCTAAGCCCATGACTGAGCTATTGAAGAAGGACACCAAATTTAATTGGACTGAGGAATGTGAAGCTAGTTTCCAGGAGTTGAAGCAACAATTGGTTACCTCACCCGTGTTGATACTGCCAGATCAACGCAAGGACTATGAAGTTTATTGCGACGCTTCTCGTCGAGGACTTGGAGCAGTGCTTATGCAGGAAGGAAGAGTTGTTTCGTATGCTTCACGACAACTTAAACCCCATGAGAAGAATTATGCTACGCACGATTTGGAATTAGCAGCCGTAGTGCATGCATTGAAAACATGGAGGCATTTTCTCATCGGAAACCATTGTGAGGTGTACACGGATCACAAGAGTTTGAAGTACATTTTCACACAAAAGGAGTTAAACCTCAGACGGAGGAGATGGTTGGAGCTCATCAAAGACTATGATATGAGATTGCATTATCACCCCGGAAAGGCTAACGTAGTAGCAGACGCGTTGAGCCGCAAGAGTCATGTCAACACCCTCATGACAAGAGAGTTACCTCAGAAGTTAGCCGAGGACTTACGCGAGCTATGTTTGGAGATAGTCCCAAGAGGCTATTTAGCGACATTGGAGATTCAGTCTACCTTGATGGAAAGGATCAGAGAAGCTCAGAAGACAGACAAGGAGATTGAAGAGATAAAAGCGAAGACGAGCAAAGGTAAATCCAAGGGATTTCGTGAGGATGAGCACGATACCTTATGGTTCGAGGACCGCGTATATGTGCCAAATGATCCAGAGATCAGGAAGTTGATTTTGCAAGAAGCCCATGATTCACCGTACTCGATTCACCCAGGGAATACCAAGATGTATTTGGATTTGAAGAATACTTTCTGGTGGACCGGAATGAAGAAGGACATTGCGGAGTTTGTAGCAGTTTGTGATGTATGTCAGAGAGTGAAGGCAGAGCATCAGAAGCCAGCAGGATTGCTATAGCCATTGCCGATACCCGAATGGAAGTGGGATAAAATAGGCATGGTTTTTATCACCGGATTACCCAGGACTCGTTCAGGCTATGACTCGATATGGGTTGTAGTCGACCGTTTGACGAAAGTGGCTCATTTCATTCCAGTGAAGACCACTTACACCAGCGCTAAGTTGGCGAAGATATACATGACCATGATAGTATGTTTGCATGGAGTTCCGAGGACCATTGTATCAGACAGAGGAACCCAATTTACATCAAAGTTTTGGAAGCAATTACATGAAACATTGGGAACCAGGCTGGAATTTAGTACAGCATTTCACCCGCAGACAGATGGACAGACCGAGAGAGTCAACCAGATTTTGGAGGACATGTTGAGAGTTTGTGCGCTAGATTATGGATCAAGTTGGGACGACAATTTGCCATATGCGGAGTTTTCGTATAACAACAGTTATCAAACCAGTTTGAAGATGGCCCCTTTCGAAGCTTTGTACGGAAGGAGGTGTAGAACGCCGTTGTTATGGGACGAAGTTGGAGACCGTCAGTTGTTTGGACCAGATTTGATTAAGGAGTCTGAACAGAAAGTGAAGTTGATTCACGATAGGCTCAAGGTAGCCCAGTCCAGGCAGAAGAGTTATGCTGATTCTAAACGCAAGGATACAGTTCACGAAATCGGAGACAGAGTGTATCTTTGAGTATCACCACTTCGAGGAGTGAAGCGCTTTGGAGTTAAAGGAAAGTTAGCACCCCGTTTTATCGGACCATACAGAGTGTTGGAACGTATGGGAGAAGTTGCTTACAAGCTGGAATTGCCCGAAGGATTGTCTGAAGTACATGATGTATTTCACGTTTCGCAGTTGAAGAAGTGCCACGCAGAGATGGCTGAGATACCACTGAGAGATACTGTGCCACTGGAAGCGATTCAGTTGGAAAGTGATTTGACCTATGAGGAGAAGCCAGTTAAGATTCTCGAGTATGCCAGCCGAGTTACCCGCAGCAAGGTTATCAAGTTTTGCAAAGTTCAGTGGAGTCACGACACCGAAGATGAGGCCACCTGGGAGCGAGAGGAAGATCTACGGAAAAACCACTCCCACCAGTTTTCTAGCCAACCCGAATCTCGAGGGCGAGATTCATCTTAAGGGGGGTAGGTTTGTAACATCCCAAAATTTCAATTTGGAATGTTATACATAGATCATCATTTGCATATCATGTTTTGTGCATTTTGGCAAATCCTCGATAAATCCTAAACAACTCAAGGACCCTCGGAGAGAGTTGGGGATTTTCTTGAATTTTCTTATTTGATTTTCCAACGAGGATTTTGGTTTTAATTATTTTTCTCTCCGGAAAAATATTTCATTTAAAATAAACGAGAGGAGAAAATATGACTTCTCCAAAAACATTGAAATACTGGAGGAAAATTGTTAAAAACATTATTTGGAATTTATTGGATTTTATTTGCAATTTTTATTGCATTTAAAAATATGCATGTTTTCAAAATATTTATTTTTGATTTTAAAAAGGTTCACCCTATTCTAGATTTTCTAACTAGACGGGGAAAATTTATTTCGTATTTTTCTGATTTTTATTTATTTTTCTACGCAATATTTTCCGCGGAACATATTTTAAAAAAAAATACGCGCTTGCCCGACTGGGCCGAGGCCCAGCCGAAGCCAGGCCGGCCCGCCCGTGCTCTCCTTCTTCCTCACGCAGCCGGAGTCCGCCGGGAGCACGAAGCCGCCGCCGCCTCGGGCTTTGCCCCTCCCCCAAGCCCTCTAGCCCCCCTACCTATATATAGCACCCCCCCTCCGTTTTCGCCGCCACCATCGCCGGAGAAGCCGCCGCCGCCGCCCCGCAT